>NC_053027.1:171405211-171529259 GCF_003073215.2 Triticum urartu
ATTCAACACGGGTTGTAACACCCTCGATGCGACTATATCTCCCACGTGTCGAGGCATGACTTAGAGACATAATCGCATTGAAGGCATATGTCGCAAGTTAGCAATCTTCACAACATCCCATGTAATATAATAATAAAGGGGAGATAACATAGTTGGCTTACACTCGCCACGTCAATCAAGTACATAAATAACATTACATCATCCAAACACTCATGGCCCGACTACGGCGCCAAAATAAAAGAGAACCCAACATGCGACACGGTCCCAATCACCCCCAACTGGGCACCACTACTGATCAGGAAAGGAAACATAGTAACGTTGAGAGTCTTCGTCGAACTCCCACTTGAGCTCACGCGTCTCCTGGAGCGGAATCATCAGGCCCTGCATCTGGTGTAATAGTAATCTGTGAGCCACAGGGACTCAGCAATCTCGCACCCTCGCGATCAAGACTATTTAAGCTTATAGGTAAGGCAAGGTAAATATATGGAGCTGCAGCAAGCGACTAGCAAATATGGTGGCTAACTTATTCGCAAAAGAGAGCGAGAAGAGGAGGCAAGCGCGAGCGAGAAACTAGAGAACAACCTGCGCAAACATTACTCCAACACCGTGTCCACTTCCCGGACTCCGCCGAGAAGAGGCCATCACGGTAACACACTCAGTTGATTCATTTTAATTAATTTAAGGTTCAAGTTATCTACAACCGGACATTAACAAATTCCCATCTGCCCATAACCGCGGGCACGGCTTTCGAAAGTTCAATCCCTGCAGGGGAGTCCCAACTTAGCCCATGACAAGCTCTCACGGTCAACGAAGGATATAGCTTCCCCGAGACATTCCGATCAGACTCGGTATCCCGGTTCTCAAGACACTTCGACAAGGTTAAAACAAATCCAGCAACACCGCCCGAATGTGCCGACAAATCCCGATAGGAGCTGCACATATCTCGTTCTCAGGGCACACTCAGATGAGCGCTCCATACAACTAAAACCAAACCTCGAGTTTCCCCGAGGGCGCTGCACAGGACTCTAGTTTGGACCAACACTCAGAGGAGCACTGGCCCGGGGGTTTAAATAAGATGACCCTCGGGCTCCGAAACCCAAGGGAAAAAGAGGCTAGGTGGAAAATGGTAAAACCAAGGTTGGCATTGCTGGAAAAGCTTTAATCAAGGGAACTATCAAGGGGTTCCCATTATAACCCAACCGCGTAAGGAACACAAAATCCGGGAACAAAAGACTGATATGACGGAAACTAGGGCGGCAAGAGTGGAACAAAACACTAGGCGAGAGGCCGAGCCTTCTACACTTTACCAAGTATATAGATGCATTAAGATAACATGGCAATATAATGATATCCCAACAAGTAAATAGAAGTTCCAACAAGGAACGGCCTTCAATCTTCACCTGCAACTAGCAACGCTATAAGAGGGGCTGAGCAAAGCGGTAACATAGCCAATAAACGGTTTGCTAGGACAATGTTGGGTTAGAGGTTTGACATGGCAATTTGGGAGGCTTGAAAGCAAGTGGTAGGCATCGTAGCAATGGCATAGCAAAAGAGCGAGCAAACTAGCATAACAAAGATAGTAGTGATTTCGAGGGTATGATCATCTTGCCTGCACAGTTGTCAGAGTTGACTGGATCCTCGAAAGCAAACTCAACGGGCTCCTCGTTAGCGAACTCGTCTCCCGGCTCTACCCAAACAAGACAAACAAGCAACAAGGATACAATCAACCACGTGCAAGGATCAAGCAATATGATGCAATGATGATATGATATGCTATGCGGGATGCGATGCGATGCAAATGCAAGATATGACAGGAAATGCATGAACCTGGCCTCAACTTGGAATCCAAGTGTGCCACTGGAAAGATGAGATGAAATCGCTTGAAAACGATATAAAGATCGCGAATCGGAGTTACGGTTGGAAATGGCAAGCGATTCAAATTGACACCGGTCTGCGATTTACAGCAAGTAGGCATCTAAATGCAATGAGTAACATGCTACAGCAACCAAACATGACAACAAAATACATGGCAGGGATGCATCAAGATGCTTAACAAAAGTCTAGCACTGAGCTATGGCCAATTCATCCATTAACAGGTTCAAACAAGCATGGCAAAAATGCATATGACACAGATCTCAGACTTAGTGAAATTAACACTTGTCTGGAATTTCAGATCAGGTAGCACTCTTCGGAGCAACAAAACTACATGCTACAGGACTGAACATGGCAAAGTAAAGCATGGCATGGAGCTACTCAAAGAGCTTAACAAAAGTCCCTTAGTGACCTTGAGCCAAAAGGGATCAGAAAATACAATTGCAAGCATGTGAACATAGCAAAAACATAATCAGTTTTCAGACTTAGTGAAAAACTGCACATGCTGAAATATAACTCAGGTAGGCATGTTTACGAGCTCGATGCACTCACTACAGAGCAAGTCATGAAAAGACAAGAATACATACACCAATAAGGAACAAAATGCAAGCTATACATGGCAAGAAAAATAACATAGCATGCACGGATCAACTACAACATCATCGGCAAAATTGCAAACAAGTTGACAATTTGCCTAGATTCACAAAGTAGCAAAAGTAGAGCTCGATTGACTCAAGCTAGGTTGCTCCAAAATTTCAAACAAATACATGGATGGACAGAGCACTACAATATTAACAAAACATCCTTACTGATCATCCTCAAAAGAGGCACGGATCACTAGGAAACAACATGAACATATGGCCATATGAGATAAACAACTCAAAGACTTAGTGGAATTGCCATGTCCCTGAAAACAGAATTAACAAGTGCACCACTTTGCAAGCTTGCACTAATCACCACACACATCACAAAAATACATGGGTCGCACCTCTGGAAAGATGACAAAACCCTTAACAAAACATATGTAGAGCATCAGGGCATATCATGCACACATTAATCATGGCAAAAATGACAAAAACCTAAATGGAGCAGCAGATCTGACAATAATCTCAAGTAGCCCTCTTCTAACAGCATTTCGGGCATCAAGATGAGCTCAAATGAAAATGATGCAATGTAATGAAATGATGTACTCTCTGAGGTGAACATTTTGATATGCTATATGCATGAATCGGAGCTACGGATGCAAAGTTACGAGGCTATGAACATGGCAACATGGATCTGCAATCTCGGGACTTAGACGAAAAAAAATCACCCCGAGATCTAGGGTTTGACCCGGCACGGAAATCGAGGCAGGGCCGGCAAGGCACTGTTCACCGGCGGGGAGGAGCTCGTCGGAGGTCGATGTGGAGGCGGGGACGGCGAGGGGGAGCGGACGCGGCAGCCGGGCGGCAGCGTGGGCCGCGGGGAGCGAAGGGGGCGGCGGGTTGGCTACGGGCCGCGGGGGCCGGCGGCGGGCCTCCCGGGCCGGAGCAGTGGGCGGCGGCGCAGGCCAGTGAGGAGGCGACATGTGGCGGCGGCGGGGCGGACCGGACGTGTCCGGCACCGTCGGACGTGTCCGGCGGCGGCGGATCTGAGATTTAGGGTTAGGGACGAGGGAGAGATCCGGATTTTCGGGAGGGGGTGTATATATAGGCATAGAGGGAGCTAGGAGAGTCCAAATGAGGTGCGGTTTTCGGCCACGCGATCATGATCGAACGCTCTAGATGATGGAGCAGGTTTAGGTGTGTTTTGGGCCAAATTGGAAGGGTGTTGGGCTGCAACACACACGAGGCCTTTTCGGTCCCTCGGTTAACCGTTGGAGTATCAACCGAAGTCCAAATGATACGAAACTTGACTGGCAGTCTAACGTTAGTAAACTAAGGCCGCTTGGCAAGTCTCGGTCCAATCCGGAAATGTTTAATCCCCACACACGGAAGAAAGGTAGAAATGACCATCGGAGGAGAACGAAGCGTCGGAATGCAAAATGGACAACGGGGAAAATGCTCGAATGCATGAGACGAACACGTATGCAAATGCAATGCACATGATGACATGATATGAGAAGCATGACAACGACAACAACACACGGAGACAAAGACCCGAACCCGAGAAAATAAAATAACTTTACGCCGGAAACCGCAAGAGTTGGAGTACAAATTGGGAAAGTTACATCCGGGGTGTTACACCCTGTTAGAGTAAAGGATCATGCTAAAGCTTCAACTGTTGTTCGTAAAAGCAATATTAGAACTTATACACCTCCTGAGCAAGTTAAAGTAGAACCTAATATTACTATTGTTAAAGATCTCTTGTCTGATAATATTGATGGGCGCGTTATTCAGTTCGATGGTGAAACTACTAGAATTGCTAAGCCTTGTGATAAAGATAAACATAGACCTGTGGTAGGCGTGCCTGTTATTTCTGTTAAAATAGGAGATCATTGTTATCATGGCTTATGTGTTATGGGTGCTAGTGCTAGTGTTATACCTTATGACTTGTATAAAGAAATCAAGCATGAAATTTCACCTGCTGAGTTAGAAGATATTGATGTCACAATTAAACTTGCCAATAGAGATACTATTTCGACGATGGGAATTGTTAGAGATGTTGAAGTCTTGTGTGGGAAAACTAAATATCCTGCTGATTTTCTTGTTCTTACTTCTCCGCAAGATAACTTTTGTCCCATTATATTTGGTAGACCCTTCTTGAACACTATTAATGCTCAGATAGATTGCGAAAAGAATGTTGTTACTATTGGCTTGGATGATATGGTTCATGAGTTTAATTTCTCTAAATTTAGTAAACAACATCATGAGGAAGAATTACCTAGTAAGGATGAAATTATTGGTCTTTCTTCGGGAAATGATATGTTCATGAATGAAAGAAGGGAAATAGATGAAGTATTCTTTAAATAGGAACCTATTCTGCAACACAATTTGCCTGTTGAAATTTTAGGGGATCCTCCTCCACCCAAGGGTGATCCCGTGTTTGAGCTTAAACCGTTGCCTGATAATCTTAAATATGCTTATCTTGATGAAAAGAAGATATATCCTGTTATTATTAGTGCTAACCTTCCAGAGCATGAAGAAGAAAGATTATTGAAAACTCTGAAGAAGCATCGTGCTGCTATTGGATATACTCTTGATGATCTTAAGGGCATTAGTCCCACTCTATGTCAACATAAAATAAATTTGGAAGCAGATGCCAAACCAGTTCGTGATCCTCAACGACGTCTGAATCCTAAAATGAAAGAAGTGGTAAGAAAAGAAATACTCAACCTTCTGGAGGCATGTATAATTTATCCCGTTGCTAATAGTCAGTGGGTAAGTCCTGTCCATTGTGTCCCTAAGAAGGGAGGTATTACTGTTGTTCCTAATGATAAAGATGAATTGATTCCACAAAGAATTATCACGGGTTATAGGATGGTAATTGATTTCCGCAAATTAAATAGAGCTACTAAGAAAGATCATTACCCCTTACCTTTTATTGATAAAATGCTAGAAAGATTATGCAAACATACACATTATTTCTTTCTAGATGGTTATTCTGGTTTCTCTCAAATACCTGTGTCAGCTAGATATCAATCAAAGACTACTTTTACATGCCCTTTTGGTACTTTTTATTATGCCTTTTGGTTTATGTAATGCACCTGCTACCTTTCAAAGATGCATGATGTCTATATTCTCTGACTTTTGTGAAAAGATTTGTGAGGTTTTCATGGACGATTTTTCCGTCTATGGTTCCTCTTTTGATGATTGCTTTAGCAATCTTGATCGAGTTTTGCAGAGATGTGAAGAAACTAATCTTGTCTTGAATTGGGAAAAGTGCCACTTTATGGTTAATGAAGGTATTGTCTTGGAGCATAAAGTTTCTGAAAGAGGTATTGAAGTTGATAAAGCCAAGGTCGATGCTATTGAAAAGATGCCATGTCCCTAGGACATCAAAGGTATAAGAAGTTTCCTTGGTCACGCCGGATTTTACAGGAGGTTCATTAAGGACTTCTCAAAAATTTCTCGGCCTCTGACTAATTTATTGCAAAAAGATATACCATTTGTCTTTGATGATGATTGTGTAGAAGCATTTGAAATACTTAAGAAAGCATTAGTCTCTGCACCTATTGTTCAGCCACCTGATTGGAATTTACCCTTTGAAATTATGTGTGATGCTAGTGGTTATGTTGTAGGTGCTCTTCTAGGGCAAAGAGTTGATAAGAAATTAAATGTTATTCATTATGCTAGTAAGACTCTAGACAATGCTCAAAGAAATTATGCTACTACTGAAAAAGAGCTTTTAGCAGTTGTATTTGCTTGTGATAAATTCAGACCTTATATTGTTGATTCTAAAGTAACTATTCACACTGATCATGCTGCTATTAAATACCTTATGGAAAATAAAGATGCTAAACCTAGACTTATTAGATGGGTTCTCTTGCTACAAGAATTTGATTTGCATATTGTTGATAGAAAGGGAGCTGAGAACCCCGTTGCAGACAACTTGTCTAGGTTAGAGAATGTTCTTGATGACCCACTACCTATTAATGATAGCTTTCCTGATGAACAATTAAATGTTATAAGTACTTCTCGTAGTACTCCATGGTATGCTGATTATGCTAATTATATTGTTGCTAAGTTTATACCACCTAGCTTCACATACCAGCAAAAGAAAAAGTTTTTCTATGACTTTGAACATTACTTTTGGGATGACCCACATCTTTATAAAGAAGGAGTAGATGGTGTTATTAGACGTTGTGTACCTGAGCATGAACAGGAACAGATCCTACGCAAGTGTCATCCGAGGCTTATGGAGGACACCACGCTGGAGATAGAACTGCACATAAGTATTGCAATCTGGTTTTTATTGGCTACTCTCTTCAAGGATGCCCGTAAGTTTGTCTTGTCTTGTGATGAATGTCAAAGAATTGGTAATATTAGTAGACGTCAAGAAATGCCTATGAATTATTCACTTGTTATTGAACGTTTGATGTTTGGGGCTTTGATTATATGGGACCTTTTCCTGCCTCTAATGGATACACATATTTTAGTTGCTGTTGATTACGTTACTAAGTGGGTAGAAGCTATTCCAACTAGTAGTGCTGATCATAACACTTCTATTAAAATGCTTAAAGAAGTTATTTTTCCGAGTTTGGAGTCCCTAGATATTTAATGACTGATGGTGGTTCACACTTTATTCATGGTGCTTTCCGTAAAATGCTTGCTAAATATGATGTTAATCATAGAATTGCATCTCCTTATCACCCTCAGTCTAGTGGTCAAGTAGAGTTGAGCAATAGAGAGCTCAAATTATTTTGCAAAAGACTGTTAATAGGTCTAGAAAGAATTGGTCGAATAAACTTGATGATGCATCATGGGCTTATAGAACTGCATACAAAAATCCTATGGGTATGTCTCCGTATAAAAGTGTTTATGGAAAAGCATGTCGCTTACCTCTCGAACTAGAACATAAGGCGTATTGGGCTATTAAAGAGCTCAACTATGATTTTTAAACTTGCCGGTGAGAAGAGGTTATTTGATATTAGCTCACTTGATGAATGGAGAACCCAAGCTTATGAAAATGCCAAGTTGTTTAAAGAAAAAGTTAAAAGATGGCATGACAAAAGCATACAAAAGCGTTAGTTTAATGTAGGTGATCGTGTATTGCTATACAACTCTCGTTTAAGATTTTTTGCAGGAAAACTTCTCTCTAAATGGGAAGTCCCCTACGTTATCGAGGAGGTCTATCGTTCTGGTGCCATAAAAATCAACAACTTTGAAGGCACAAATCCGAAGGTGGTAAACGGTCAAAGAATTAAACATTATATGTTAGGTAATCCCATAAATGTTGAAACCAATATTATTCAAACCGTAACCCCGGAGGAATACATAAGGGACACCTTCCAGACCGTTTCCGACTCCGAAAAGGAATAGGTATGTGGTACGGTAAGTAAACCGACTCCAAAACAATTTTTAAGACAATATTTCTCCATTTTGGAATATTTAGAAAAATAGAAAAATAAGTAGCAGTCCGGGAAGGACACGAGGGTGTTGTGCGCGCCCTACCCCTCTGGGCGCGCCCCCTACCTCGTGAGCACCTCGTGTGCCTTCCGGACTCCGTTTTCTTACACGATACGTATTTTGGTCGGTAAAAATTCATTATATATTCTCCCGAAGGTTTTGACTCCCGTATCACGCAAATCTCCTCTCTTCTTGTTTCGAGCTGTTTTTCTGACAGATCTCGGTTATCATGACGGCCCCAAGTGCTTCCAAGGACAAGTTCTTCGAGAAGGTCATCAACCCTTACCTTGTCGAGGTGCTGCGACACCCTCAAACCATTGAGCTGCGTGATGGGTTGCTGCACATCCGCGATGAAGAGGGACCAAAGGGGACCGGAAGCCTGGAGACGAGGCTCGAAGCAGTGGAGCAACAAGTTTTCAAGTGCCAAGGGATGGTGGAATGTGGACTCAACTCCAACCACATGATGATCGCAGAGTTCGCTAGCAACCACAAGTTGGATGCTGACAACATCGGGGAGGCCATCTTCAAGCTTCATGAGAAGATCGAGCACCTCCAAGCCCAAATCTATGACCTGCAAAACCAAAACTGTGAGTATGAATATAGATTCAAAAGGATGAGTTTGGCTGCAGATTTGAGGATCCCGGAGACTCGATCATCCTTCTATGATGGTGAGCCTATGCCTTGGAAGATGGACGACAAGCCTGCATCATCAACAACACCTCCACCTTCTTCACCAACCAAGGAGACATAATCACATGGGTATGGGCACTCCCCTTGGCAACTTCCAAGCTTGGGGGAGGTGCCCCGGTATCGTATCACAATCACAACCCCTACCTTTACTGTTTTTCTTAGTTCGATCCTATTAGTAGTATCTTGATCTAGTAGAATAAAGTTTATGGCTTGATCTAGTTTTGAGTTTTGCTTTTTGATCTCTTTATGTAATCGAGTCCGTGAGTTATATATAATAAAGATTAGTGTTGAGTCAAGGACTTGATTATTTTGCCATGATCTTGGGTGAATAAAAGAAAAGAGAAAAAGAATAAAAAGAAACAAAGAGTTCATATTGATCTTATTGAGAGTAATGACTTCACATAGAAAGAGTATGATGATTAAACGTTGTTTGGAGTTGGTAGACATAGCCTTGGTCATCGTTGCAATTAATAGGAATTTGTAAGGAAAGAGAGGTTTCACATATAGATATATTATCATTGACATCTTTTATGATTGGGAGCACTCATTAAAATATGACATGCTAAAGAGTTGATGTTGGACAAGGAAGACAACGTAATGAGTTATGTCTTTCTTATATCTGAGATAAAGTATGTTGTCATGGATCCTCTAACTTTTTGAGCTTGCCTTTCCCCCTCATGCTAGCCAAATTCTCAGCACCAAGTAGAAATACTACTTGTGCTTCCAAATACCCTTAAACCAGTTTTGCCATGAGAGTCCACCATATCTACCTATGGATTGAGTAAGATCCTTCAAGTAAGTTGTCATCGGTGCAAAGCAATAAAAAATTCTCTAAATATGTATGATTGATTGGTGTGGGAGAAATAAGCTTTATACGATCTTGTGATGTGGAAGTAATAAAAGCGACGTACTACATAATAAAGGTTCATATCACAAGGGGCTATATAAAGTGACGTTCTTTCGCATTGAGATTTTATGCATCCAACCATAAAAGCGCATGGCAACCTCTGCTTCCCTCTGCGAAGGGCCTATCTTTTATTATTATCTTCTACCTTATGCAAGAGTCACGGTGATCTTCACCTTTACTTTTTCATTTTATCCTTTGGCAAGCTCAGCATGTTGTAAAGAACATGATATATATATATATCTAATTGGATATAGGGGAGCATGAATTATTATTGTTTACATTACCCTTGAGGTAAAAGGTTGTGGGGCAAAACTATAAGCCCCTATCTTTCTCCATTTCTGATTAAAACTTCATAACCACAAGTATTGCGTGAGTGTTAGCAACTATGAAGGACTAAATGATAGTTGAGCATGTGGACTTGCTTTTTAGCTCTGACATAGACTCTTTCCGATGTTATGATAAATTGCAATTGCTTCAATGACTGAGATTATAGTTTGTCGGAGCCCAATAAGGTTTATGATTTATACTTTTGCATTGTGAATAGATCATCACTTGAACATAAGTAATCATATGACAAAATCTATATATGTTGCTGTTATGAGAATAATCATGATGCCTTCATGTCCGTATTTTATTTTTATCGACGCCTCTACCTCTAAACATGAGGACATATTTATTGTTATCGGCTTTTCGCTTGAGGACAAGCGAGGTCTAAGCTTGGGGGAGTTGATACGTCCATTTTGCATCATGCTTTTATATCGATATTTATTGCATTATGGACTGTTATTTCACTTTATGTCACAATACTTATGGCTATTCTCTCTTATTTTACAAGGTTTACATAAGGAGGGAGAATGCCGGCAGCTGGAATTCTGGGCTGGAAAAGGAGCAAATATTAGAGACCTATTCTGCGCAACTCCAAAAGTCCTGAAACTCCACGGAACATCTTAAAATAATAAAGAAAAATCCTCGCCAAAGATGAAGGCCAGGGGGCCCACACCCTGCTCACGAGGGTGGGGGGCGCGCCCCCCTACCTCGTGGGCCCCCTGGTGGCTCTCCGACGTCCATCTTCTCCTATATGAAGTCTTTCGATGAGAAAAATCAGAGGGGAACTTTTCGGGACGAGACTCCGCCGCCACGAGGGCGGAACCAATCTAGAGCTCCGGCAGAGCTGTTCTGCCGGGGATACTTCCCTCCGGGAGGGGGAAATCATCACCATCGTCATCACCAACGCTCCTCTCATCGGGAGAGGGCAATCTCCATCAACATCTTCACCAGCACCATCTCATCTCCAAACCCTAGTTCATCTCTTGTATCCAATTCTTGTCTCAAAGTCCGGGATTGGTGCTAGTAGGTTGCTAGTAGTGTTGATTACTCCTTGTAGTTGATGCTAGTTGGTTTATTAGGTGGAAGATCATATGTTCAGATCCTATATGCATATTATTACCCCTCTGATTATGAACATGAATACGCTTTGTGAGTAATTACGTTTGTTCCTGAGGACAAGAGAGAAGTCTCGCTATTAGTAGTCATGTGAATTTGGTATTCGTTTGATATTTTGATAAGATGTATGTTGCCTAGCCTCTAGTGGTGTTATGTGAACGTCGACTACATAACACTTCACCATTATTTGGGCCTAAAGGAAGGCATTGGGAAGTAATAAGTAGATGATGGATTGCTAGAGTGACAGAAGCTTAAACCCTAGTTTATGCGTTGCTTCGTAAGGGGCTGATTTGGATCCACATGTTTCATGCTATGGTTAGATTTACCTTAATACTTTTGTTGTAGTTGCGGATGCTTGCAATAGAGGTTAATCATAAGTGGGATTCTTTTTCAAGTAAGAACAGCACCCAAGCACTGGTCCACCCACATATAAAATTATCAAAGTATCGAACGCGAATCATATGAACGTGATGAAAACTAGCTTGACGATATTCCCATGTGTCCTCGGGAGCGCTTTTCCTATTATAAGAGTTTGTTCTGGCTTGTCCTTTGCTACAAAAAGGATTGGGCCACCTTGCTGCACTTTATTTACTTTTTTTACTTGTTGCTCGTTCCAATTTATCTTATCACAAAACTATCTGTTACCACTTATTTCAGTACTTGCAGAGAATACCTTGTTGAAAACCGCTTATCATTTCCTTCTGCTCCTCGTTGGGTTCGACGCTCTTACTTATCGGAAGGACTATGATAGACCCCTATACTTTTGGGTCATCAACTAGCTAGCTAGAAATACAAAAAACAAACTACCCGCCTTGAGCGTTGCAAAAATCGGCGAATCCGCGCCACTTTTCCTTATTATCATACACACTTATTGTTATTGGACCGTGCGCGATCTTGGGCACTCCCGCCCCGCATCAATTCCTTTAACCAAATTTTAGTAGCCGCCATACTTCAAGTGTCGCCCACACTCCTCCAGCATCGACCTTAATTATAGTAAAATTGCAGTAGTCGAGGCATTTGAACCATCGCCCTCCCTCGTCCACCACCATCTCCACCCACCATTACTAAAATTTTGAGTAGCCGCGGCTTATCCTAAAACACCACCCCCCTCCACAGTCCCCCCCCCGCCCCTCCCCCCCCCTCGAACCCTAGCTCGCAGCGGCCGCCGGCGCCGCCGCCAACCCCTACTGGTCTGCCCGTTCCTCCTAGCTTAGATAACAAAGTTCAGGTTACCCAGCATTTCCCGTACCGTCGCCCCAGTCGCCCTGAGTTTTTAGATGAGGCCTGCGGTGTCCCTTCCTGCCAGATCCACATCCCCTGCTCCAGAGTGACGCAGCCTAAGCTCGACCACATATCCCGGGGAGCCTGACGAGCGTTCGGCTAAGAAGAGGTTTATCATGGCCTCTCCGGCGGACGTTGGCGAGGTGGCCGCCGTTTGTCCCGACCTGTTGATCCCGGAGCAACAAGTCATCGTGGAAGCCGGTGAAGACGTTGACTATGTTGCCATGCCGAAGGATTCATGTCAGCGGGCTAGCGTATACTGTATCTCGGGAAAGCTGGCTACGACATCAAGCTCGTCCACATGGTCGGCTTCACGCGGGCCATGTCACAGGTTAATTGGTCCATCCCCAACCCCTCTGGTTCAACCGCTGTCGATCTCTTCGATGGCCCTACTGCCGATCTCCTCCACCAAGCGGTCAAGGATTTGGGAGCTTTATATGCCATCGAGCCCATTTTGTCATTTCTGAAGGACACATTCTACAGCGGCAGCTTGGGATCCTCAATTGCCAAGTCATATCTCATCGACCACGACCACGAGGAGGGCACCCACGAAGGTTCTTATAAGGAGAAATAGCCCATCTGTGACATCAGAGAGTGCACCATGGGTCTGTGCTCTTCCAACTGGAAGGATCACGTCCATGAAATGTGAGGCAACATTCTATCAGCAAATCTTACCTTTTCTAGCTTTCCACCCCGTACCCTTTGTTGTAGTAGCATTTGCCCTATAGTGCTTTAACCGTGTTGTGTTTAATTATTTTAGTTATGCAAAAATGTATTGTTCAATAGGTCTATGTGATGTTTAAGTATGAATTGTCCACTTCAGTTTCACGAATGGCTATATTTGGTTGTTTATAGTGTAGATGCCTTGTTTATCTGTATTTGGTTGTTAGGTTGGTTGGAGTGAACATTTTTCCAGTTATCGAGCAGATGCCTTGTTTATCTGTATTTGGTTCTTAGTTTAGTTGTAGTGAGCATTCGTCTAGTTATCAAGTAGATGCCTTGTTTATCTATATTTGATTGTTAGGTTGCTTTTTTAGCATTTGTCCAGTTATCAAGCAGATGCCTTGTTTATTTGTATTTGGTTGTTAGGTTGCTTTTTATAGCATTTGTCCAGTTATCAAGCACAAGCATTCTTTATCTTTATCTTCTTGTAAGGTTGGTTGTAGTGAGCATTTGTTCAGTTTTCAAGCATATGCCCTGTTTATCTGTATTTTCTTGTTAGGTTGGTTGTAGTGAGACTCTGCCCAGTTTTCAATGGCTATATTTGGTTGTTATACTGGTCATTTATGCCTTGTTTATTTCAGTCATTCACAATGTGTTGTTCATTATGTGCAAGTCTGTCGGGGAAACGACACCTATGGGATCACAGGGAATCCCTACTATGGTTGACAGGGCGCGGGGCTGTGGAAAGTGTTGGAAATATGCCCTAGAGGCAATAATAAAAGTATTATTATTATATTTCTTTGTTCATGATAATTGTCTTTATTCATGTTATAACTGTATTATCCGGAAATCGTAATACACATGTGAATAATAGACACCAACATGTCCCTAGTAAGCCTCTAGTTGACTAGCTCGTTGATCAACAGATAGTCATGGTTTCCTGACTATGGACATTGGATGTCATTGATAACGAGATCACATCATTAGGAGAATGATGTGATGGACAAGACCCAATCCTAAACATAGCACAAGATCGTATAGTTCGTTTGCTAGAGTTTTCCAATGTCAAGTATCTTTTCCTTAGACCATGAGATCGTGTAACTCCCGGATACCGTAGGAGTGCTTTGGGTGTGCCAAACATCACAACATAACTGGGTGACTATAAAGGTATACTACGGGTATCTCCGAAAGTGTCTATTGGGTTGACATGGATCAAGACGGGGATTTGTCACTCCGTATGACGGAGAGGTATCACTGGGCCCACTCAATAATGCATCATCATAATGAGCTCAAAGTGACCAAGTGTTTGGTCACGGGATCATGCATTCGGTACGAGTAAAGTGACTTGCTGGTAACGAGATTGAACGAGGTATTGGGATACGGACGATCGGATCTCGAGCAAGTAACATACCGATTGACAAAGGGAATTGTATACGGGGTTGTTTGAATCCTCGACATCGTGCTTCATCCGATGAAATCATCGAGGAGCATGTGGGAGCCAACAGGGGTATCCAGATCCCGCTGTTGGTTATTGACCGGAGAGCGATCTCGGTCATGTCTACATGTCTCCCGAACCCGTAGGGTCTACACACTTAAGGTTCGGTGACGCTAGGGTTGTAGGGATATGTATATGCAGTAACCCGAATGTTGTTCGGAGTCCCGGATGAGATCCCGGAAGTCACGAGGAGTTCCGGAATGGTCCGGAGGTAAAGAATAATATATAGGAAGTACTATTTCGGTCATCGGGACAAGTTTCGGGGTTATCGGTATTGTACCGGGACCACCGGAAGGTTCCCGGGGGCCCATCGGGTGGGGCCACCTATCCCGGGGGGCCACATGGGCTGTAGGGGGTGCGCCTTGGCCTACATGGGCCAAGGGCACCAGCCCCAAGAGGCCCATGCGCCTAGGGTTACAAGGGGAAAGAGTCCTAGGAGGGGAAGGCACCTCCTAGGTGCCTTGGGGGGGAGGGAAACCCCCCTTGGCCGCCGCCCCCCCCTAGGAGATTGGATCTCCTAGGGCCGGCGCCCCCCCCCCCCCCGTGGCCCTCCTATATATAGTTTGGGAAGGAGGGCTTTCATCCCACACCTTTGGTTGCCTCCTTCTCCCTCTCCAACACCTCCTCCTCCTCCATAGCGCTTGGCGAAGCCCTGCCGGAGTACTGCAGCTCCATCAACACCACGCCGTCGTGCTGCTGGTGGTGCCATCTCCCTCAACCTCTCCTCTCCCCTTGCTGGATCAAGAAGGAGGAGACGTGGCTGTTCCGTACGTGTGTTGAACGCGGAGGTGCCGTCCGTTCGGTGCTAGGATCTTCGGTGATTCGAATCACGTCGAGTACGACTCCCTCATCCACGTTCTTTGAACGCTTCCGCTCGCGATCTACAAGGTACGTAGATGCATCTAATCACTCGTTGCTAGATGAACTCCTAGATGGATCTTGGTGAAACCGTAGGAAAATTTTTGTTTTCTGCAACGTTCCCCAACAGTGGCATCATGAGCTAGGTCTATGCGTAGTTCTTCTTGCGCGAGTAGAACACAATTTGTTGTGGGCGTAGATGTTGTCAACTTTCTTGCCGCTACTAGTCTTATCTTGCTTCAACGGTATTGTGCGATGAAGCGTCCCAGACCAACCTTACACGTACGCTTACGTGAGACCGGTTCCACCGACTAACATGCACAAGCTGCATAAGGTGGCTGGCGGGTGTCTGTCTCTCCTACTTTAGTTGGAGCGGATTCGATGAAAAGGGTCCTTATGAAGGGTAAATAGAAGTTTACAAATCACGTTGTGGCTTTCACGTAGGTAAGAAAACGTTCTTGCTAGAACCCTACTTCAGACACGTAAAACTTGCAACAACAATTAGAGGACGTCTAACTTGTTTTTGCAGCAAGTGCTTTGTGATATGATATGGCCAAAGTTGTGATGAATGATGAATGATCTATATGTGATGTATGAGATGTTCATGCTATTGTAATAGGAATCACAACTTACATGTCGATGAGTATGATGGTGACAAGATGATCATGGAGCCCCAAGATGGAGATCAAAGGAGCTATGTGATATTGGCCATATCATGTCACTATTATTATTTGATTGCATGTGATGTTTATCATGTTTTTCATCTTGTTTGCTTAGAACGACGGTAGTAAATAAGATGATCCCTCATAATAATTTCAAGAAAGTGTTCCCCCTAACTGTGCACCGTTGCTAAAGTTCGTCGTTTCGAAGCACCACGTGATGATCGGGTGTGATAGATCCTTACGTTCACATACAACGGGTGTAAGACAGATTTACACATGCAATACACTTAGGTTGACTTGACGAGCCTAGCATGTGCATAGACATGGCCTCGGAACACAGAAGATCGAAAGGTCGAGCATGAGTCGTATAGAAGATACGATCAACATGAAGATGTTCACCGACGTTGACTAGTCCGTCTCACGTGATGATCGGACACGGCCTAGCCAACTCGGATCATGTTATACTTAGATGACTAGAAGAGGGATGTCTATCTAAGTGGGAGTTCATTTTAATTTGATTAGATGAACTTAATTATCATGAACTTAGTCTAAAATATTTACAATATGTCTTGTAGATCAAATGGCCAACGTAGTCCTCAACTTCAACGCGTTCCTAGAGAAAACCAAGCTGAAAGACGATGGCAGCAACTACACGGACTGGGTCCGGAACCTGAGGATCATCCTCATAGTTGCCAAGAAAGATTATGTCCTACAAGCACCACTAGGTGATGCACCTGTTCTCCCTGCAGAACAAGACGTTATGAACGCTTGGCAGGCACGTACCAATGACTACTCCCTCGTTCATTGCGGCATGCTTTACAGCTTAGAGCCGGGGCTCCAAAAGCGTTTTGAGAGAGATGGAGCATATGAGATGTTCGAAGAGCTGAAAATGGTTTTTCAAGCTCATGCCCGGGTCGAGAGATATGAAGTCTCTGACAAATTCTTCAGCTGTAAGATGGAGGAAAATAGTTCTGTCAGTGAGCACATACTCACTATGTCTGGGTCACATAACCGCTAGACTCAGCTGGGAGTTAATCTCCCAGATGACGCGGTCATTGACAGGATCCTTCAGTCGCTTCCACCGAGCTACAAGAGCTTTGTGATGATCTTCAATATGCAGGGGATGGAAAAGACCATTCCTGAAGTATTTGCTATGCTGAAATCAGCAGAGGTAGAAGTAAAGAATGAACATCAAGTGTTGATGGTCAGTAAAACCACTAAGTTCAAGAAGGGCAAGGGTAAAAAGAACTTCAAGAAGGACGGCAAGGGAGTTGCCGCGCCCGACAAGCAAGCTGCCGGGAAGAAGCCAAAGAATGGACCCAAGCCCGAGACTAAGTGCTTTTATTGCAAGGAAAGTGGTCACTGGAAGCGGAACTGCCCCAAACACTTAGCGGACAAGAAGGCCGGCAAAACGAAAGGTATATGTGATATACATGTAATTGATGTGTACCTTACCAGTACTCGTAGTAGCTCCTGGGTATTTGATACCGGTGCCGTTGCTCATATTTGTAACTCACAGTAGGAGCTGCGGAATAAACGGAGAATGGCGAAGGATGAGGTGACGATGCGCGTCGGGAATGGTTCCAAGGTCGATGTGATCGCCGTCGGCACGCTACCTCTGCATTTACCTACGGGATTAGTAATAAACCTCAATAATTGTTATTTAGTGCCAAGTTTGAGCATGAACATTTTATCAGGATCTCGTTTAATTCGAGATGGCTACTCATTTAAATCCGAGAATAATGGTTGTTCTATTTATATGAGAGATATGTTTTATGGTCATGCTCCGATGGTGAATGGTTTATTCTTTATGAATCTCGAGCGTAATGCTACACATATTCATAGTGTAAGTACCAAAAGATGTAAGATTGATAATGATAGTCCCACATACTTGTGGCACTGCCGCCTTGGTCACATAGGTGTCAAACGCATGAAGAAGCTCCATGCAGATGGACTTTTAGAGTCTCTTGATTATGAATCATTTGACACGTGCGAACCATGCCTCATGGGTAAAATGACCAAGACTCCGTTCTCAGGAACAATGGAGCAAGCAACCAACTTATTGGAAATCATACATACTGATGTGTGCGGTCCAATGAGTGTTGAGGCTCGCGGTGGCTATCGTTATGTTCTCACCCTCACTCATGACTTGAGTAGATATGGGTATGTCTACTTAATGAAACACAAGTCTGAGACCTTTGAAAAGTTCAAGGAATTTCAGAGTGAAGTTGAGAATCAACGTGACAGGAAAATCAAGTTTCTACGATCAGATCGTGGAGGAGAATACTTGAGTCACGAGTTTGGTACACACTTAAGAAAATGTGGAATAGTTTCACAACTCACGCCGCCTGGAACACCTCAGCGTAATGGTGTGTCCGAACGTCGTAATCGCACTCTATTAGATATGGTACGATCTATGATGTCTCTTGCCGATTTACCACTATCATTTTGGGGCTATGCTTTAGAGACTGCCGCATTCACTTTAAATAGGGCACCGTCGAAATCCGTTGTGACGACACCATTTGAATTATGGTTTGGGAAGAAACCTAAGCTGTCGTTTCTAAAAGTTTGGGGATGCGATGCTTATGTCAGGAAACTTCAACCTGAAAAGCTCGAACCCAAATCGGAAAAATGCGTCTTCATAGGATACCCTAAAGAAACTATTGGGTATATCTTCTACCTCAGATCCAAAGGCAAGATCTTTGTTGCCAAGAATGGATCCTTTCTAGAGAAAGAGTTTCTCTCGAAAGAAGTAAGTGGGAGGAAAGTAGAACTTGATGAAGTATTACCTCTTGAACTGGAAAATGGCGCAACTCAAGAAAATGTTCCTGAGGCGCCTGCACCGACTAGAGAGGAAGTTATTGATGATGATCAAGATACTTCTGATCAAGCTCCTACTGAAATTCAAAGGTCCACAAGGACACGTTCCGCACCAGAGTGGTACGGCAACCCTGTCTTGGAAATCATGTTGTTAGACAACAGTGAACCTTCGAACTATGAAGAAGCGATGGCGGGCCCGGATTCCGACAAATGGCTAGAAGCCATGAAATCCGAGATAGGATCCATGTATGAAAACGAAGTATGGACTTTGACTGACTTGCCCATTGAATGGCGAGCCATAGAAAATAAATGGATCTTTAAGAAGAAGACAGATGCGGATGGTAATGTGACCATCTATAAAGCTCGGCTTGTCGCTAAGGGTTATCGACAAGTTCAAGGGGTTGACTACGATGAGACTTTCTCACCGGTAGCGAAGCTAAAGTCCGTCCGAATCATGTTAGCAGTTGCCGCATTTTATTATTATGAGATATGGCAGATGGACGTCAAAACGGCATTCCTTAATGGTTTCCTTAAGGAAGAATTGTATATGATGCAACCGGAAGGTTTTGTCGATCCTAAGAATGTTGACAAGGTGTGCAAGCTCCAACGCTCGATTTATGGGCTGGTGCAAGCATCTCGGAGTTGGAACATTCGCTTTGATGAGATGATCAAAGCGTTTGGGTTGACGCAGACTTATGGAGAAGCCTGCGTTTACAAGAAAGTGAGTGGGAGATCTGTAGCATTTCTCATATTATATGTAGATGACATACTTTTGATGGGAAATGATATAGAACTCTTGGACAGCATTAAGGCCTACTTGAATAAAAGTTTTTCAATGAAGGACCTTGGTGAAGCTGCTTATATATTAGGCATCAAGATCTATAGAGATAGATCAAGACGCCTCATAGGTCTTTCACAAAGCACATACCTTGATAAGATATTGAAGAAATTCAATATGGATCATTCTAAGAAGGGGTTCTTGCCTGTGTTACAAGGTGTGAAATTGAGCTCGGCTCAATGTCCGACCACGGCAGAAGATATAGAAGAGATGAGTGTCATCCCCTATGCCTCAGCCATAGGTTCTATTATGTATGCCATGCTGTGTACCAGACCTGATGTAAACCTTGCCGTAAGTTTGGTAGGAAGGTACCAAAGTAATCCCGGCAAGGAACACTGGACAGCGGTCAAGAATATCCTGAACTACCTGAAAAGGACTAAGGAAATGTTTCTCATTTATGGAGGTGACGAAGAGCTCGTCGTAAAGGGTTACGTCGATGCTAGCTTTGACACAGATCTGGATGACTCCAAGTCACAAACCAGATACGTGTATATTTTGAATGGTGGGGCAGTAAGCTGGTGCAGTTGAAAGAAAAGCGTTGTGGAGGGATCTACATGTGAAGCAGAGTACATGGCAGCCTCGGAGGCAGCACAAGAAGCAATCTGGGTGAAGGAGTTCATCACCGACCTAGGAGTCATACCCAATGCGTCGGGGCCGATCAAGCTCTTCTGTGACAACACTGGAGCTATTGCACTTGCCAAGGAGCCCAGGTTTCACAAGAAGACAAGGCACATCAAGCGTCGCTTCAACTCCATTCGTGAAAATGTTCAAGATGGAGACATAGATATTTGTAAAGTACATACGGACCTGAATGTAGCAGATCCGTTGACTAAACCTCTCCCTAGAGCAAAACATGATCAACACCAGAATTCCATGGGTGTTCGATTCATCACAATGTAACTAGATTATTGACTCTAGTGCAAGTGGGAGACTGTTGGAAATATGCCCTAGAGGCAATAATAAAAGCATTATTATTATATTTCCTTGTTCATGATAATTGTCTTTTATTCATGCTATAATTGTGTTATCCGGAAATCGTAATACATGTGTGAATAATAGACACCAACATGTCCCTAGTAAGCCTCTAGTTGACTAGCTCGTTGATCAACAGATAGTCATGGTTTCCTGACTATGGACATTGGATGTCATTGATAACGAGATCACATCATTAGGAGAATGATGTGATGGACAAGACCCAATCCTAAACATAGCACAAGATCGTATAGTTCGTTTGCTAGAGTTTTCCAATGTCAAGTATCTTTTCCTTAGACCATGAGATCGTGTAACTCCCGGATACCGTAGGAGTGCTTTGGGTGTACCAAACGTCACAACGTAACTGGGTGACTATAAAGGTATACTACGGGTATCTCCGAAAGTGTCTGTTGGGTTGACACGGATCAAGATGGGATTTGTCACTCCGTATGACGGAGAGGTATCACTGGGCCCACTCGGTAATGCATCATCATTATGAGCTCAAAGTGACCAAGTGTCTGGTCACGGGATCATGCATTACGGTACGAGTAAAGTGACTTGCCGGTAACGAGATTGAACAAGGTATTGGGATACCGACGATCGAATCTCGGGCAAGTACATACCGATTGACAAAGGGAATTGTATACGGGGTTGCTTGAATCCTCGACATCGTGGTTCATCCGATGAGATCATCGAGGAGCATGTGGGAGCCAACATGGGTATCCAGATCCCGCTGTTGGTTATTGACCGGAGAGCAATCTCGGTCATGTCTACATGTCTCCCGAACCCGTAGGGTCTACACACTTAAGGTTCGGTGACGCTAGGGTTGTAGGGATATGTATATGCAGTAACCCGAATGTTGTTCGGAGTCCCGGATGAGATCCCGGACGTCACGAGGAGTTCCGGAATGGTCCGGAGGTAAAGAATTATATATAGGAAGTGCTATTTCGGCCATCGGGACAAGTTTCGGTCACCGGTATTGTACCGGGACCACCGGAAGGGTCCCGGGGGTCCACCGGGTGGGGCCACCTGCCCCGGGGGGCCACATGGGCTGTAGGGGGTGCGCCTTGGCCTACATGGGCCAAGGGCACCAGCCCCAAGGGCCCATGCGCCTAGGGTTTCCCAAAGGGAAGAGTCCCAAGGTGGAAGGCACCTCCTAGGTGCCTTGGGGGGGAGGGAAACCTCCCTTGGCCGCCGCCCCCCCCTTGGCCCTCCTATATATAGTTGGGGGATGGAGGACTTCTTACCTTTCGCCTTTGGTGCCTCCCTCTCCCTCTCCAACACCTCCTCCTCCTCCATAGAGCTTGGCGAAGCCCTGCCGGAGTACTGCAGCTCCATCACCACCACGCCGTCGTGCTGCTGCTGGAGCCATCTTCCTCAACCTCTCCTTCCCCTTGCTGGATCAAGAAGGAGGAGACGTTACGCTGACCGTACGTGTGTTGAACGCGGAGGTGCCGTCCGTTCGGCGCTAGGATCTCCGGTGATTTGGATCACGTCGAGTACGACTTCCTCATCCCCGTTCTTTGAACGCTTCCGCGCGTGATCTACAAAGGTATGTAGATGCAATCCGATCACTCATTGCTAGATGAACTCCTAGATGGATCTTGGTGAAACCGTAGGAAATTTTTGTTTTCTGCAACGTTCCCCAACAACCTCCGGTTTATATAGACACCGGATAGGGTTAGGGTTACATAGAGCGGTTACAATGGTAGGAGATCTTGAATATCCGCACCGCCAAGCTTGCCTTCCACGCCAAGGAAAGTCCATCCGGACACGGGACGAAGTCTTCAATCTTGTATCTTCATAGTCCAGGAGTCCGGCTGAAGGTATAGTCCGGCTACCCGAACACCCCCTAATCCAGGACTCCCTCAGTGCCTATACATTTAATTGTAAGATATGTGTAAGTGCATCTAGTGCCACCCTAGTTGGTTTTGGAGTATTGATGACAAACCTAGTTGAGGGACTAATGTGTTTGTGAGAATTGCAGGATAACACAGGTAGAAGTCCCTCATTGATTCGGTTTTCCTACCAGAGATGACCCCTAAAAATGTATGAAGACATTGAAGTCAAAGTGGTATATGAAGATACTCACATTGAAGACTATGACAAGAGAAGACACCACATGAAGCCTATGGAGCTCGAAGACTTAGATCTTTCGTAGTTCTTTTTCATTTGTGTTGAGTCATAGGAACCACCGTACTGTTAAGTGGGGTCCAAGAGAACCAGTCAGAATGACTGAAGTGATGCCTAATTAAAAACCTATGTCTTCGAGTGAAGACTATGAGAGCTAATCTTGTCCAGAGTCGGACAAGTCAGCTTTGCTTGTAGCCCAAGTAAAGTTGTCGTGTGAGTTTGAAATCTGACCGTTGGAACGTGTGTCAGTTCCTTAGTGACCCAGGGTCATTTCGGACAAATCAGGTCGGGTTGCCAAGTGGCTATAAATAGCCCACCCTCTACAACCATAAACGGTTGGCTGCTCAGGTTCAGTGCACGGCTTTTGTCGTTTGAGAGCAACCCACCTCGAAGCCTTTCAGAGAGAATTCCTTGCGAGGATAAAGCCCTAACCACCCAGAGCCAGAGAGAATTGGGCATCACTTAAGTCTTCTTGTCTGAGTGGTCTGAAGACTTATTACACTTGAGGACTGTGCATCCTCCAGCCGGTTAGGCGTCACGTTCTGAGCATCCAAGAGACATTGTGGATTGCCGGTGAACGAAGTCTATGAAGGTTTGGGAGTCTACCTTGAAGACTTACCAGAGTGATTGGGCGAGGTCTGTGTGACCTTAGCTCAAGGAGAATACGGTGAGGACTGGGTGTCCTGAGCTGCGTGTTCAGGACTGGGTGTCCGGGACTGTGTGTCCTAAGGTTTAAATACCTAGCCGCTCCAACCAGACGTACAGTTGTCACAGCAATTGGAACTGGTCCAACAAATCATTGTCTTCAACGAGTCACTCGTTTCATCTTCACTTCCCTTTACTTACTGTTACTCGTTGTGAAGTCATTGCATGTTTGCTCTATCTTTTGTCTTCACTGAGTGACTGTGTGTTCTGTTTGGCTTCACAATTTCTTCCTACCTGATCCTTACTACATTGCTGCTATAGTCATTGTGCTTTCACTCTATTGAATACTTGACTATGGCTTGCCTAGTGTAGTCTACCTTCCGCTGCAGGGTAATAGGTTTATTTCTATCGTTTGTCTTCATAACTTCCACGTTTTGAAGACTTTCATAAAAATCGCCTATTCACCCCCCCTCTAGTCGATATAACGCACTTTCAATTGGTATCAGAGCAAGGTGCTCCCTTGTTCTGTGTGATTCGGTTTAACCACCTGGAGTTTTAGCTATGTCGACTGCAGGGATAATTAAAGTCTCCGCTGCGTGCCCCGTCTTCGATGGAACTGAATATCCCTACTGGAAGAATAAGATGCGCATGCATCTTGAAGCCATTGACGTCGACCTATGGTATGTCGTCAAGAACGGCGTTCCCAAGGCTGGAGAAGGTGTCACTGCTGCTGATGTCAAGAAGTTCGTTCAACTGGACTCTACTGCCAAGAATATCATCTGTGGTCATCTGACCAAAGGACAGTATGGCCGTGTGAGTGCTTTGGAAACATCTAAGCTGGTCTGGGACTGGCTCTCCAAGGTCAATGAAGGCGTCTCAACCCAGAGAGATCAGAGAATCAGTGTCCTTCGCAACCTCTTCAACCGCTTCAAGCGAAATGACAATGAGAATGTCCAGCTCACATTTGACCGACTCACTGACATCACAAATGAGCTTCAAGCCCTCGGCGCTACTGAGATCACCAAGCATGAAGTCGTCAAGACACTACTGAGATCACTTGACAGTTCGTTTGACACCCTAGCCCTGATGATTCAAGAACGTCCTGATTTCAAGACACTCGATCCGTCTGACATACTTGAGAGGCTCAACACACATGAGTTTTAGCTTTATGAGAAAAGATATATCTACGGTCCAAACTATGGGCGAACTCGTGCCTTGAAGGCAAAAGCTGTCTCCTCATCAGAAGAAGAATCTGACAGCAGTTCTGATGACCCTGAAGACATTGGAAAGGAACTTGCTATGCTTGTGAAGAAGTTCCAAAAATTCACCAAGAAGAAAGGCTTCAGGAAGTCTTCACGGATCAAAGCTCAAGGAATGATGAAGCTTCTGCTCATGACTACAAGAAGAAAACATGCCACAAGTGCAAGAAAACTGGTCACTTCATCTCTGAGTGTCCGCAGTGGACAATGAGAACAGAAAGAAGAAGAAAGAGCAAGGAATATGACTCTGACGACAAGAAGAAGAAGAGAAATACTCAAAGTCTTCTTCAAGTCTTCCTCAAAGTCTTCATTCACACAAGAAGAGCTCATCTTGGCAAGGCACGTGCGTTTTGGCAAAGGAAATGGATTCAGAGGAGGAGTCCGCTTCTGAGGAGGCGAAGGTGGAGTCCGAGGAGGAGTCTGATTCTGGCATCGCAAGTCTGGCTACAGCATACGTCGCCAAGTCCATCTTCAACACTGAAGACAATGACTTCATCACCGACACCGATGCAAATGACAAGGACTACTCCACTCCTACCTACTGCTTCATGGCACGCGGTGCCAAGGTAAACACACGCACTACTCACTATCAAACATCTAGTGACGATGACTCTGATTGTGGTTCAAGACCCAGCTACAAAACACTTGCTAAAATTGCAACTGAACAACAGAAAGCCATGGAACATATTCAAAAACTGTTAGACAAAAGCGATGATCTGTTGGGCGCTGAAATGACTCGATCTGAGTCCTTAATTGAAGACATAAAAAATCTTCACGTTAAGTATGAGGAACTTGAAAGTCGTCATGAAACGCTCTCAACAACTCATGAAAAGCTTTCCTATGATTATCTTCAAAGGAAGCAAGATCTTGAGAAATTGAGAGCGGCTCATGAAGATCTTCAAAAGGAAAACGAGTCACTTCGCGCCGAACAGATCAGTTCCGCTCAGGAAGGATTTGAACCACCATGTCTTAAATGCATTGAGCGTGATAATGCTACTTCTGTTGCTGAATGTTCTACTGCTGCTACTGTTGCAATATCTTCAACTGTTGATGTGGTAAACTAACCCCTCTGCTGAGGATACCACTGCTATTGCTGATGAGAATGCTAGGTTGAAGACATTGCTTGAAACAGGGATGTACAAAAGTCTTAAAGGGCATCAGACACTATGTGATGTCCTCAAAAAGCAGATCTGAAC
Organism: Triticum urartu; assembly: GCF_003073215.2. Classification (NCBI taxonomy): domain Eukaryota; kingdom Viridiplantae; phylum Streptophyta; class Magnoliopsida; order Poales; family Poaceae; genus Triticum; species Triticum urartu. The sequence goes on from NC_053027.1 coordinate 171,430,993, forward strand.
CGAAACCTAGGAAAGAGGGTGTTGGTCGTAAGGAAAATGAATGCTGATGGCTCTTACGTGGAAACCTTGTAAGTGCATCTAGTGCCACCCCTAGTTGGTTTTGGAGTATTGACGACAAACCTAGTTGAGGGACTAATGTGTTTGTGAGAATTGCAGGATAACACAGGTAGAATCCCTCATTGATTCGGTTTTACTACCAGAGATGACACCTAAAAATGTATGAAGACATTGAAGTCAAAGGTGGTATATGAAGATATTCACATTGAAGACTATGACAAGAGAAGACACGATATGAAGCCTATGGAGCTCGAAGACTTAGATCTTTCGTAGTTCTTTTTCTTTTTGTGTTGAGTCATAGGAATCACCGTACTGTTAAGTGGGGTCCAAGAGAACCAGTCAGAATGACTGAAGTGATGCCTAAACCAAAAACCTATGTCTTTGAGTGAAGACTATGAGAGCGAATCTTGTCCAGAGTCGGACAAGTCAGCTTTGCTTCTAGCCCAAGTAAAGTTGCCGTGTGAATTTGAAATCTGACCGTTGGAACACGTGTCAGTTCCTTAGTGACCAGGGTCATTTCGGACAAATCAGGTCGGGTTGCCAAGTGGCTATAAATAGCCCACCCCCTACAACCATAAACGGTTGGCTGCTCAGATTCAGTGCACGGCTTTTGTCGTTTGAGAGCAACCCACCTCGAAGCCTTTGAGAGAAATTCCTAGCGAGGATAAAGCCCTAACCACCCAGAGCCAGAGTAAATTGGGCATCACTTAAGTCTTCTTGTCTGAGTGATCTGAAGACTTATTACACTTGAGGACTGTGCATCCTCCAGCCGGTTAGGCGTCGCTATCTGAGCATCCAAGAGACATTGTGAATTGCCGGAGAACGAAGTCTGTGAAGGTTTGGGAGTCTACCTTGAAGACTTACCAGAGTGATTGGGCGAGGTCTGTGTGACCTTAGCTCAAGGAGAATACGGTGAGGACTGGGTGTCCTGAGCTGCGTGTTTAGGACTGGGTGTCCGGGACTGTGTGTCCTAAGGTTTAAATACCTAGCCGCTCCAACCAGACGTATAGTTGTCACAGCAACTGGAACTGGTCCAACAAATCATTGTCTTCAATGAGTCACTGGTTTCATCTTCACTTCCTTTTTCTTACTGTTACTCATTGTGAAGTCATTGCATGCTTGCTCTATCTTTTGTCTTCACAATGTGACTGTATGATCTGTTATGTGTAAGTGCATCTAGTGCCACCCCTAGTTGGTTTTGGAGTATTGACGACAAACCTAGTTGAGGGACTAATGTGTTTGTGAGAATTGCAGGATAACACAGGTAGAAGTCCCTCATTGATTCGGTTTTACTACCAGAGATGACCCCTAAAAATGTATGAAGACATTGAAGTCAAAGGTGGTATATGAAGATATTCACATTGAAGACTATGACAAAAGAAGACACGTTATGAAGCCTATGGAGCTCGAAGACTTAGATCTTTCGTAGTTCTTTTTCTTTTGTGTTGAGTCATAGGAACCACCGTACTGTTAAGTGGGGTCCAGGAGAACCAGTCAGAATGACTGAAGTGATGCCTAAACCAAAAACCTATGTCTTCGAGTGAAGACAATGAGAGCGAATCTTGTCCAGAGCCGGACAAGTCAGCTTTGCTTGTAGCCCAAGTAAAGTTGCCATGAGAGTTTGAAATCTGACCGTTGAGACACGTGTCAGTTCCTTAGTGACCCAGGGTCATTTCGGACAAATCAGGTCGGGTTGCCAAGTGGCTATAAATAGCCCACCCCCTACAACCATAAACGGTTGGCTGCTCAGATTGAGAGTACGGCTTTTGTCGTTTGAGAGCAACCCACCTCGAAGCCTTTGAGAGAGAATTCCTTGCGAGGATAAAGCCCTAACCACCCAGAGCCAGAGAACATTGGGCATCACTTAAGTCTTCTTGTCTGTGTGATCTGAAGACTTATTACACTTGAGGACTGTGCATCCCCAGACGGTTAGGCGTCGCGTTCAGAGCATCCAAGAGACATTGTGGATTGCCAGTGAACGAAGTCTGTGAAGGTTTGGGAGTCTACCTTGAAGACTTACCAGAGTGATTGGGCGAGGACTATGTGACCTTAGCTCAAGGAGAATACGGTGAGGACTTGGTGTCCTGAGCTGCGTGTTCAGGACTGGGTGTCCGGGACTGTGTGTCCTAAGGTTTAAATACCTAGCCGCTCCAACCAGACGTGAGAGAGATAGCACTGGAGACTGGCCAACACATCATTGTCTTCAATGAGTCACTGGTTTCATCTTCACTTCCTTTTACTTACTGATCACTCATTGTGAAGTCATTGTGTGTATGTTCTATCTTTTGTCTTCACAACGTGAGTGTATGATCTGTTTGGCTTCATAGTATCTTCCTACCTGATCCTTATTACACTACAGCTATTTGTCACTGTGCTTTCACTCTGTTGATACTTGACCATGGCTTGCCTAGTGTAGTCTAACTTCCGCTGCATAGTAATAGGCATATCTCTACTGTTTGTCTTCATAACTTCCACGTTTTGAAGACTTTCATAAAAATCGCCTATTCACCCCCCCTCTAGTCGATATAACGCACTTTCAATTGGTATCAGAGCAAGGTGCTCCCTTGTTCTGTGTGATTCGGTTTAACCACCTGGAGTTTTAGCTATGTCGACTGCAGGGATAATCAAAGTCTCCGCTGCGTGCCCTGTCTTCGATGGAACTGAATATCCCTACTGGAAGAATAAGATGCGCATGCATCTTGAAGCCATTGACGTCGACCTATGGTATGTCGGAACGGCGTTCCCAAGGCTGGAGAAGGTGTCACTGCTGCTGATGTCAAGAAAGTTCGTTCAACTGGACTCTACTGCCAAGAATATCATCTGTGGTCATCTGACCAAAGGACAGTATGGCCGTGTGAGTGCCTTGAAGACATCCAAACTGGTCTGGGACTGGCTCTCCAAAGTTAATGAAGGCATATCAACCCAGAGAGATCAAAGAATCAGTTCCTTCCCAATCTCTTCAACCGCTTCAAACGAAATGACAATGAGAATGTCCAGCACACCTTTGATCGGCTCACTGACATCACAAATGAGCTTCAAGCCCTCGGCGCTACTGAGATCACCAAACATGAAATCGTCAAGACGCTGCTGAGATCACTTGATAGTTCGTTTGACATCTAGCCCTGATGATTCAAGAACGTCCTGATTTCAAGACACTCGATCCGTCTGACATACTTGAGAGGCTCAACACACATGAGTTTCAGCTTTCTGAGAAAAGAGATATCTACGGTCCAAACTATGGGCGAACTCGTGCCTTGAAGGCAAAAGCTGTCTCCTCATCTGAAGAAGAATCTGACAGCAGTTCTGATGATCCTGAAGACATTGGAAGGGAACTTGCTATGCTTGTGAAGAAGTTCCAAAAATTCACCAAGAAGAAAGGCTTCAGAAAGTCTTCACGATCAAGCTCAAGGAATGATGAAGCTTCTGCTCATGACTACAAGAAGAAAACATGCCACAAGTGCAAGAAAACTGGACACTTCATCTCTGAGTGTCCACAGTGGGACAATGAGAACAGAAAGAAGAAGAAGAGCAAGGAATATGACTCAGACGACAAGAAGAAGAAGAAATACACAAAGTCTTCTTCCAAGTCTTCCTCAAAGTCTTCATCACACAAGAAGAGCTCATCTGGCAAGGCACGTGCGTTTGTTGGCAAGGAAATGGATTCAGAGGAGGAGTTCTCTTCTGAGGAGGCAGAGGTGGAGTCTGAGGAGGAGTCTGATTCTGGCATTGCAAGTCTGGCTACAGCATACGTCGCCAAGTCCATCTTCAACACTGAAGACAATAATTTCATCACCGACACCGATGCAAATGACAAGGACGACTCCACTCCTACCTACTGCTTCATGGCACGCGGTGCCAAGGTAAACACACGCACTACTCGCTATCAAACATCTAGTGACGATGACTCTGACTGTGATTCAAAACCCAGCTACAAAACACTTGCTAAAATTGCAACTGAACAACAGAAAGCTATGGAACATATTCAAAAACTGTTAGACAAGAAGCGATGATCTGTTGGGTGCTGAAATGACTCGATCTGAATCCTTAATTGAAGACATAAAAAATCTTCACGTTAAGTATCAGGAACTTGAAGATCGTCTTGATACTCTCTCAACAACTCATGAAAAGCTTTCCTATGATTATCTTCAAAGGAAGCAAGAACTTGAGAAATTGAGAGCGGCTCATGAAGATCTTCAAAAGGAAAACGAGTCACTTCGCGCCGAACAGATCAGTTCCGCTCAGGAAGGATTTGAACCACCATGTCTTAAATGCATTGAGCGTGATAATGCTACTTCTGTTGCTGAATGTTCCACTGCTACTGCTATTGCAATATCTTCAACTGTTGATGTGGTAACTAACCCCTTTGCTGAGGATACCACTGCTATTGCTGATGAGAATGCTAGGTTGAAGACATTGCTTGAAACAGGGATGTACAAAAGTCTTAAAGGACATCAGACATTATGTGATGTCCTCAAGAAGCAGATTCTGAACCGAAACCCTAGGAAAGAGGGTGTTGGGTTCGTGAGGAAATAAATGCAGATGGCTCTTACTGGAAACCTGAGCAGTACCCCAAAACCACATGGGTTGCTGCAAAGGAACCTTCAGCAGATCCATCCAATTTATCTGGCTTCACTTGTGCTAACCCATTATCATTGATGAATCCTTTGATGCAAACTATAAACTGTTTAAGAATCAGAATGGTGAAGTGTTTGCCAGGTACATTGGTACTAACTGCAGGAATGGACCGCCTATGAAGAAGATCTGGGTTCCGAAAAAGTGTCTGGAAAATCTTCCTGTGAATGTCTTCATGACACCTCACTTGAAGAAGACAAACCTCAGACCAAAGGCTTCATACGGTCCAAAGGCTTCATACAAACAGAGGACTCACCTGAGTCACACTAACGCAAATGTTTTGCAGGGAAACCATACTCAGGCATATGAATATGAGAGCGGTTCATCAAACCGTCATGTTCATATGACCAAAAATTATTCTGCTTATTCTTATGAGTACTATTGTCCACCTGCAAGACTGTTTGCTAAGGCTTCAAAGCCAAAATTCTCAGATGCTGCACTTAGACTTATTGCTTCTAAGCCACCCTTGAAGATGTGGGTGGTTAAGAAAGCTTAACTCTCTTTTGCAGGGAAAGGTCCTATTGCTGGGGACCTTAAAAATCTTGTAGGGCGCAAGATAAAATGCCCGAATGGCATCATTATGTACTTCGTTCCTGAATCGCATGCTACTTTCCCTATTAGTCCTAATCTGGATCTAAGTTTTCATAACCCACTGGTTCGTCAAATGATTTTGCTTCACAATTCTCTTCGTGAAGCCTATCCCCCTAACTGCACTGTAGGGTACGACTCCAGCGCCTTCAAAGTCTTCAGAATGGGTTATTGACAGTGGGTGTACAAATCACATGACTGGCAAAAGAAGCCTCCTTATGGACTCAACCTTACGTCCATCCGACAAGAGCCACATCACATTTGCTGACACTGGTAAAAGTAAGGTATTGGGTCTAGGTAGAGTTGCAATCTCAAAGGATCAACACATGGACAAAGTCATGCTTGTTGAATCCCTTGGTTTCAACTTAATGTCTGTCTCGATGCTTTGCGATTTGAACATGGTCGTAATATTTGGAAAATATCGTTGCCTGGTACTAATGGAATCTGACAAGTCTCTAGTGTTTGAAGGGTATCGGAAAGATGATTTGTATGTGGTAGATTTCTCAGCAGGGCCACAACTTGCAGTATGTCTTCTTGCAAAAGCTTCAGAATGCTGGCTTTGGCATCGGAGGCTTGGGCATGCTGGCATGAGGAACCTCCACACCCTTGCGAAGAAGAAGCATGTCATAGGCATTGAGGGCATCAAGTTCAAGAAAGATCACTTATGCGGTGCCTGTGAAGCAGGGAAGATGACAAGGGCAAAACATCCTCGAAGACAATCATGACTACTACTCAACCCTTCGAACTGCTTCCACATGGATCTTTTTGCCCCACTCACTACTCAACTTTTACTACTACTGCTTGCCTCTATGGCTTCGTCATTGTTGATGATTACTCTAGATATACTTGGGTGCACATAATCCTTTACAAGACTGAAGTGCAGGATGTCTTCAGACGCTTCGCGAATCGTGCTATGAACAATTCTGGCAGCTAAGATAAAACACATCAGAAGTGACAATGGCACTGAATTCAAGAACACTGGCCTTGATACATATCTTGATACCTTGGGCATCACACATGAATTCTCAGCTCCATACACGCCACAGCAGAATGGCGTCGTCGGAAACGCAAGAACAGAACACTCATTGAGATGGCCAGAACAATGCTAGATGAATACAAGACTCCAAGAAAATTCTGGACTGAAGCCATTGACACTGCATGCCATACAATCAATCGTGTTTATCTTCACAAGCTTCTGAACAAGACATCTTATGAGCTCCTTACTGGCAAGAAGCCAAATGTCAGTTACTTCAGAGTATTTGGCGCAAGGTGCTGGATCAAGGACCCACACCACACCTCAAAGTTTGCACCAAAAGTACATGAGGGCTTTATGCTTGGATATGGAAAGGATTCGCACTCCTACAGAGTCTTCAATCTCTTTCATTACAAAGTGGTTGAAACAGTGGATGTGCGGTTCGATGAGACAAATGGTTCACAAAGAGAGCAACTGCCAAATGTGCTAGATGAGATTCCAGCTAGTGAATCAATCAAGCTAATGGGAACTGGAGAGATTATACCTTTTGAAGCTCATCCTGAAGAAGAACTTATCATCTCAGCACCTGATCAACATGAAGTGGGAGGATTGTCTTCCTTATGCTGAAATCTCCTACAACAACAGTTTTCAAGCAAGTTCGGGCAAGGCCCCATTTGAAATTCTGTATGGCAGGAAGTGCCGTACGCCGCTCAACTAGTCTGAAACCGATGAACGTCAGCTTTTGGGTAATGACTTAATCACAGAGGCAGAGGAAATGTGCAAAGTCATTCGTGATAACCTCAAAGCAGCCCAATCCCGTCAGAAGAGCTACTATGATAGTAAGCATCGTGATTTGGCTTTCGAGATCAGAGATTATGTTTACCTCTGCGTTTCTCCTATGAAAGGTACTCGTCGCTTCGGTATCAAAGGGAAGCTTGCCCCCAGATACGTGGGACCTTTCAAGATTGTCAGCAAGAGAGGCGACCTCGCCTATCAACTCGAGCTTCCTTCAAACTTTGCAAATGTTCATGACGTGTTCCATGTCTCTCAGCTTCGAAAGTGCTTCAAGACTCCTGACCGCACCGTCAACTTCGAGGACATTGATCTCCAAGAGGATCTCTCTTATCGTGAGCACCCAGTTGCTATTCTGGAAGAGACTGAATGCAAGACTCGCAATAAGTCAATCAAATTTCTCAAAGTCAAGTGGTCACACCATTCCGACCGTGAAGCTACCTGGGAACGCGAGGATCACCTCCGTTCTGAGTACCCGGTGTTCTTTCAGTCCTAGATCCTCGGGACGAGATCCTTTCGTAGTGGTGGAGTGTTGTAACACCCCGGATGTAACTTTCCCAATTTGTACTCCAACTCTTGCCATTTCCGGCGTTAAGTTAATTTTATTTTCTCGGGTTCGGTCTTTGTCTCTGCGTGTTGTTATCGTTGTCATGCATCTCATATCATGTCATCATGTGCATTGCATTTGCATACGTGTTCGTCTCATGCATTCGAGCATTTTCCCCGTTGTCCGTTTTGCATTCCGGCGCTTCGTTCTCCTCCGGTGGTCATTTCTACCTTTCTTTCGTGTGTGGGGATTAAACATTTCCGGATTGGACCGAGACTTGCCAAGCGGCCTTGGTTTACTACCGGTAGACCGCCTGTCAAGTTTCGTATCATTTGGACTTCGTTTGATACTCCAACGGTTAACCGAGGGACCGAAAAGGCCTCGTGTGTGTTGCAGCCCAACACCCCTCCAATTTGGCCCAAAACCCACCTAAGCCTTCTCCATCATCTAGAGCGTTCGATCACGATCATCGTGGCCGAAAACCGCACCTCATTTGGACTCTCCTAGCTCCTCCTATGCCTATTTAAAAACCCCGAAAATCTCCTTCCTTCCTCCCGAAAAACCCTAGATCCACCGCGCTCGCACGCCGGACATTGTCCGTCCGGACCGGACGCGTCCGCGCCGCCACTCGGCCCAATCGCGCCCGCCACGTGGCCTTCATCACCGCCACCGCCGCTCCGGCCCGGGAGGCCCAGGTCGGGCCCCCGAGGCCCAGTCCTCCGCGCCGCCGCCCGCCTTCGTCTTCCTCGCGCGCCGCGCGCGCGCCGCCGCACCGGGCCGCCGCGGCCACCGCCGCGCTCCGCCGCCGCACCATCTCCGCCCCGCCGCCTCGGCTTCCGCAGCCGCCGCCCGTCTCCGCCGCGGCCGGCCAGCTCCCTCCTCCGGCCCGATCCGGTCGAGGAGCGACCGGATCCGGCGCCCCAACCTCGCCGGCCGCCATCTTCGAACTCCGGCGAGTCGCCGCCGACCTCGTTTTGCGTGCCGGGTCAAACCCTAGATCCGGAGGTCGAAATTCTAAAGTCCCGTTTTTCAGTTTCAAGTGCTCCTGTTCATCGTGTCGTATCTCCGCATCCGTAACTCCGTTTTTGGCATATAGCATATCAAAATGTTCATCTCAGAGAGTACATCATTTCATTCCATTGCATCATTTTCATTTGAGTTCATCTTGATGCCCGAAATGCTGTTAGAAGGCTACTTGAGATAATTTGTCAGATCTGCTACTCCATTTAGATATTTGTCATTTTTGCCATGATTATGTGTGCATGATATGCCCATGAGTTCTACATATGTTTTGTTAAGGGTTTTGTCATCTTTCCAGAGGTGCAACCCATGTATTTTTGTGATGTGTGTGGTGACTAGCACAAGCTTGCAAAGTGGTGCACTTGGTAATTCTGATTTCAGGGACTTAGCATTTCCACTAAGTCCTTGAGCTGTTTATCTCATATGGTCATATGTTCATGTTGTTTCCTAGTGATCCGTGCCTCTTTTGAGGATGATAGTAAGGATGTTTTGTTAATCTTGTATTCTATCCATCCATGTCTTTGTTTGCAATTATGGAGCACCCTAGCTTGAGTCAATCGAGCTCTACTTTTGCTACTTTGTGAATCTGGGAAGATTGTCAACTTGTTTGCAATTTTGCCGATGATGTTGTAGTTGATCCGTGCATGCTATGCTATTGATCTTGCCATGTATAGCTTATATTTTGTGTGTTCTTGATAGATGTATTCTTAGATTTTCATGACTTGCTCCGTAGTGAGTGCATCGAGCTCGTAAACATGCCTACTTGATATCTGTTTCTGCATGTGCCAGTTTTCACTAAGTCTGTGATCTGATTATGTTTTTGCCATGTTCACATGCTTGCAATTGTATTTTCTGATCCCTTTTGGCTCAAGGTCACTAAGGGACTTTTGTTATGCTCTTTGAGTAGCTCCATGCCGTGCTTTACTTTGCCATGTTCATGTCCTGTAGCATGTAGTTTTGTTTCTCCTAAGAGTGCTACCTGATCTGAAATTCCAGACAAGTGTTGATTTCACTAGTCTGAAATCTGTTTGCCATATGCATTTTTGCCATGCTTGTTTGAACCTGTTAATGGATGAATTGGCTGTAGCTCAGTGCTAGACTTTTGTTAAGCATCTTGAATGCATCCCTGCCATGTATTTTTGTTGTCATGTTTGAGTGCTGTAGCTTGTTCATCTCTTTGCATTTAGATGGCTACTTGCTGTAAATCGCAGACCGATGTCATATTTGTTTTGCTTGCCATTTCCAAACCGTACTCCGATTCTGGCGTTCTTTATATCGTTTGCAAGAGATTTCATATCATCTTTCCAGTGGCACACTTGGATTTCCCATGTTGAAGGCCAGGTTCATGCATCCCTTGTCACATCTTTGCCATAATGCCATCCGCATGCATATCATCTTTGCATCATATTGTTTGATCTTGCACGTGGTTGATTGTGTTGTTGTTGCTTGCTTGTCTTTGTAAGTGCATCTAGTGCCACCCCTAGTTGGTTTTGGAGTATTGACGACAAACCTAGTTGAGGGACTAATGTGTTTGTGAGAATTGCAGGATAACACAGGTAGAAGTCCCTCATTGATTCGGTGTTACTACCAGAGATGACCCCTAAAAATGTATGAAGACATTGAAGCCAAAGGTGGTATATGAAGATATTCGCATTGAAGACTATGACAAAAGAAGACACGTTATGAAGCCTATGGAGCTCGAAGACTTAGATCTTTCGTAGTTCTTTTTCTTTTGTGCTGAGTCATAGGAACCACCGTACTGTTAAGTGGGGTCCAGGAGAACCAGTCAGAATGACTGAAGTGATGCCTAAACCAAAAACCTATGTCTTCGAGTGAAGACAATGAGAGCGAATCTTGTCCAGAGCCGGACAAGTCAGCTTTGCTTGTAGCCCAAGTAAAGTTGCCATGAGAGTTTGAAATCTGACCGTTGAGACACGTGTCAGTTCCTTAGTGACCCAGGGTCATTTCGGACAAATCAGGTCGGGTTGCCAAGTGGCTATAAATAGCCCACCCCCTACAACCATAAACGGTTGGCTGCTCAAATTTTAGTGCACGGCTTTTGTCGTTTGAGAGCAACCCACCTCGAAGCCTTTGAGAGAAAATTCCTAGCGAGGAGAAAAGCCCTTAACCACAGAGAGAGAAACATTGGGCATCACTTAAGTCTTCTTGTCTGTGTGATCTGAAGACTTATTACACTTGAGGACTGTGAATCCTCCAGACGGTTAGGCGTCGCGTTCAGAGCATCCAAGAGACATTGTGGATTGCCAGTGAACGAAGTCTGTGAAGGTTTGGGAGTCTACCTTGAAGACTTACCAGAGTGATTGGGCGAGGACTAAGTGACCTTAGCTCAAGGAGAATACGGTGAGGACTTGGTGTCCTGAGCTGCGTGTTCAGGACTGGGTGTCCGGGACTGTGTGTCTAAGGTTTAAATACCTAGCCGCTCCAACCAGACGTACAGTTGTCACAGCAACTGGAACTGGTCCAACACATCATTGTCTTCAACGAGTCACTGGTTTCATCTTCACTTCCTTTTATACTGTTACTCATTGTGAAGCCATTGCATGCTTGCTATCCTTTTGTCTTCACAACGTAATGTATGATTTGTTTGGCTTCATAACTTCTTCCTACCTGATCCTTATTACACTGCAGCTACTTGTCATTGTGTTTTCACTCTATTGAATACTTGACCATGGCTTGCCTAGTGTAATCTAACTTCCGCTGCATAGTGATAGGCTTATCTCTACTGTTTGTCTTCATAACTTCCACGTTTTGAAGACTTTCATAAAAATCGCCTATTCACCCCCTCTAGTCGATATAACGCACTTTCAATTGGTATCAGAGCAAGATGCTCCCTTGTTCTGTGTGATTCGGTTTAACCACCTGGAGTTTTAGCTATGTCGACTGCAGGGATAATCAAAGTCTCCGCTGCGTGCCCGTCTTCGATGGAACTGAATATCCCTACTGGAAGAATAAGATGCGCATGCATCTTGAAGCCATTGACGTCGACCTATGGTATGTCGTCGAAACGGCGTTCCCAAGGCTGGAGAAGGTGTCACTGCTGCTGATGTCAAGAAATTCGTTCAACTGGACTCTACTGCCAAGAATATCATCTGTGGTCATCTGACCAAAGGACAGTATGGCCGTGTGAGTGCTTTGAAGACATCCAAGCTGGTCTGGGACTGGCTCTCCAAGGTCAATGAAGGCATCTCAACCCAGAGAGATCAGAGAATCAGTGTCCTTCGCAACCTCTTCAACCGCTTCAAGCGAAATGACAATGAGAATGTCCAGCACACATTTGACCGACTCACTGATATCACAAATGAGCTTCAAGCCCTCAGCGCGCCACTGAGATTACCAAACACGAAGTCGTCAAGACGCTGCTGAGATCACTTGATAGTTCGTTTGACATCCTGGCCCTGATGATTCAAGAACGTCCTGATTTCAAGACACTCGATCCGTCTGACATACTTGAGAGGCTCAACACACATGAGTTTCAGCTTTCGAGAAAAGAGATATCTACGGTCCAAACTATGGGCGAACTCGTGCCTTGAAGGCAAAAACTGTCTCCTCATCTGAAGAAGAATCTGACAGCAGTTCTGATGATCCTGAAGACATTGGAAGGGAACTTGCTATGCTTGTCAAGAAGTTCCAAAAATTCACCAAGAAGAAAGGCTTCAGAAAGTCTTCCCGATCAAGCTCAAGGAATGATGAAGCTTCTGCTCATGACTACAAGAAGAAAACATGTCACAAGTGCAAGAAACTTGGCCACTTCATCTCTGAGTGTCCACAGTGGGACAATGAGAACAAAAAGAAGAAGAAGAGCAAGGAATATGACTCTGACGACAAGAAGAAGAAGAAATACTCAAAGTCTTCTTCCAAGTCTTCCTCAAAGTCTTCATCACACAAGAAGAGCTCATCTGGCAAGGCACGTGCGTTTGTTGGCAAGGAAATGGATTCAGAGGAGGAGTCCGCTTCTGAGGAGGCGGAGGTGGAGTCTGAGGAGGAGTCCGATTCTGGCGTTGCGAGTCTGGCTACAGCATACGTTGCCAAGTCCATCTTCAACACTGAAGACAATGACTTCATCACCGACACCGATGCAAATGACAAGGACTACTCCGCTCCTACCTACTGCTTCATGGCACGCGGCCAAGGTAAACACACGCACTACTCGCTATCAAACATCTAGTGACGATGACTCTGACTGTGATTCAAAACCCAGCTACAAAACACTTGCTAAAATTGCAACTGAACAACAGAAAGCTATGGAACATATTCAAAAACTGTTAGACAGAAGCGATGATCTGTTGGGTGCTGAAATGACTCGATCTGAATCCTTAATTGAAGACATAAAAAATCTTCACGTTAAGTATCAGGAACTTGAAGATCGTCTTGATACTCTCTCAACAACTCATGAAAAGCTTTCCTATGATTATCTTCAAAGGAAGCAAGAACTTGAGAAATTGAGAGCGGCTCATGAAGATCTTCAAAAGGAAAACGAGTCACTTCGCGCCGAACAGATCAGTTCCGCTCAGGAAGGATTTGAACCACCATGTCTTAAATGCATTGAGCGTGATAATGCTACTTCTGTTGCTGAATGTTCTACTGCTGCTACTGTTGCAATATCTTCAACTGTTGATGTGGTAACTAACCCCTCTGCTGAGGATACCACTGCTATTGCTGATGAGAATGCTAGGTTGAAGACATTGCTTGAAATAGGGATGTACAAAAGTCTTAAAGGACATCAGACATTATGTGATGTCCTCAAGAAGCAGATTCTGAACCGAAACCCTAGGAAAGAGGGTGTTGGGTTCGTAAGGAAAATAAATGCAGATGGCTCTTACTAGAAACCTGAGCAGTACCCCAAAACCACATGGGTTGCTGCAAAGGAACCTTCAGCAGATCCATCCAATTTATCTGGCTTCACTTGTGCTAACCCCATTATCATTGATGAATCCTTTGATGCAAACTATAAACTGTTTAAGAATCAGAATGGTGAAGTGTTTGCCAGGTACATTGGTACTAACTGCAGGAATGGACCGCCTATGAAGAAGATCTGGGTTCCGAAAAAGTGTCTGGAAAATCTTCCTGTGAATGTCTTCATGACACCTCACTTGAAGAAGACAAACCTCAGACCAAAGGCTTCATACGGTCCAAAGGCTTCATACAAACAGAGGACTCACCTGAGTCACACTAACGCAAATGTTTTGCAGGGAAACCATACTCAGGCATATGAATATGAGAGCGGTTCATCGAACCGTCATGTTCATATGACCAAAAATTATTCTGCTTATTCCTATGAGTATTATTGTCCACCTGCAAGACTGTTTGCTAAGGCTTCAAAGCCAAAATTCTCAGATGCCGCACTTAGACTTATTGCTTCTAAGCCACCCTTGAAGATGTGGGTGGTAAGAAAGCTTAACTCTCTTTTGCAGGGAAAGGTCTCCAGCAGAAAACCAAAATCGTCTGACGCCATTGCTGGGGACCTTAAACATCTTGTAGGGCGCAAGATCAAATGCCCAAATGGTCTTACTATGTACTTCGTTCCTGAATCGCTTGCTACTCTCCCTATTAGTCCTAATCTGGATCTAAGCTTTCATAATCCCAACTTGCTTCGTCAAATGTTTATGCTTCACAATTCGCTTCGTGAAGCCTATCCCCCTAACTGCACTGTAGGGTATGACACCAGCTGCTTCAGAATGGATTATTGATAGTGGATGTACTAATCACATGACTGGCAAGCGAAGTCTTCTCATGGACTCAACCTTACGTCCATCTGACAAGAGTTCACATCACATTTGCTGATACTGGTAAAAGCAAGGTATTGGGTCTAGGTAGAGTTGCAATCTCAAGGATCAACATGGATAAAGTGATGCTTGTTGAATCCCTTGGTTTCAACTTAATGTCTGTCTCAATGCTTTGCGATTTGAACATGATCGTAATTTGGAAAATATCGTTGCCTTGTTCTAATGGAATCTGACAAGTCTCTAGTGTTTGAAGGGTATCGGAAAGATGATTTGTATGTGGTAGATTTCTCAGCAGGGCCACAACTTGCAGTATGTCTTCTTGCAAAAGCTTCAGAATGCTGGCTTTGGCATCGGAGGCTTGGGCATGCTGGCATGAGGAACCTCCACACCCTTGCGAAGAAGAAGCATGTCATAGGCATCGAGGGCGTCAAGTTCAAGAAAGATCACTTATGCGGTGCCTGTGAAGCAGGGAAGATGACAAGGGCAAAACATCCTTCGAAGACAATCATGACTACTACTCAACCCTTCGAACTGCTTCACATGGATCTTTTCGGTCCCACTCACTACTCAACTTTTACTACTACTGCTTGCCTCTATGGCTTCGTAATTGTTGATGATTATTCTAGATATACTTGGGTGCACATAATCCTTTACAAGACTGAAGTGCAGGATGTCTTCAGACGCTTCGCAATCGAGCTATGAACAATTTTGGCGCCAAGATAAAGCACATCAGAAGTGACAATGGCACTGAATTCAAGAACACTGGCCTTGATACATATCTTGATACCTTGGGCATCACACATGAATTCTCAGCTCCGTACACGCCACAGCAGAATGGCATCGTCGAACGCAAGAACAGAACACTCATTGAGATGGCCAGAACATGCTAGATGAATACAAGACTCCAAGAAAATTCTGGACTGAAGCCATTGATACTGCATGCCATACAATCAATCGTGTTTATCTTCACAAGCTTCTGAACAAGACATCTTATGAGCTCCTTAACTGGCAAGAAGCCAAATGTCAGTTACTTCAGAGTATTTGGCGCAGGTGCTGGATCAAGGACCCACACATCACACCTCAAAGTTTGCACCAAAAGCACATGAGGTTTTATGCTTGGATATGGAAAGGATTCGCACTCCTACAGAGTCTTCAATCTCTTTCACTACAAAGTGGTTGAAACAGTGGATGTGCGGTTCGATGAGACCAAATCAAGAGAGCACTGCCAAATGTGCTAGATGAAGTTCCATCCAGTGAATCAATCAAGCTAATGGGAACTGGAGAAATTATACCTTCTGAAGCTCATCCTGAAGAAGAACTTATCATCTCAGCACCTGATCAACATGAAGACAATGCTCAGCCTGAAGACATTCCTCCCCAACAACACAGATCAGCAAGAGCAAAGTCTTCGCCCTGTACATCCTCGTTGCCAATGAAGTGCAGATTGAACAGAATAATTGACAGCATCAATGCACCTGGTCCACTCACTCGTTCAAGGGCAACTCAGCTAGCAAATTTCTGTGGGCACTTCGCATTCGTACTCAATATCAGAACCCAAGAAAGTTGAAGAAGCCTTCATGGAACCTGAATGGATTCAAGCTATGCAAGAAGAGCTTCAACAGTTTGAGCTGAATAATGTATGGGAACTGGTTAAGCGTCCTGATCCACGGAAGCACAACATAATAGGCACCAAATGGATATACCGCAACAAGCAAGATGAGCATGGTCAAGTTGTCAGAAACAAAGCTCGTCTCGTTGCTCAAGGATATACTCAAGTGGAGCATTGACTTCGATGAAACATTTGCTCCCGTGGCTAGGCTTGAAGCCATACGCATTCTGCTGGCCTATGCAAATCATCATAACATACTTCTATATCAAATGGATGTGAAAAGTGCCTTTCTCAATGGCAAGATTGAAGAAGAAGTGTATGTTGCACAACCGCCTGGCTTTGAAAATCCAAAACATCCTGACATGGTATACAAGCTCAACAAGGCACTGTATGGCCTCAAACAAGCCCCTAGGGCCTGGTATGACACACTCAAATACTTCCTGAAGAGCAAAGGCTTCAAACCTGGTTCCCTGATCCCACTCTTTCACGAAGACATATGATGGTGAACTGTTTGTGTGCCAAATATATGTGGATGACATTATCTTCGGCTGCACCAATCAGAAATACAGTGATGAGTTTGGATATATGATGCAAGAGCAATATCAGATGTCCATGATGGGTGAGCTGAAGTTCTTCCTTGGTCTTCAAATACGTCAGCAAACGCAACGAGCATCTTCATATCTCAAGAGAAATACCTCAAAGATTGCCTGAAGAAGTTTGGAATGCAAGATGCAAAGGTTACACGACACCAATGCCAGCCAAACATCATCTGGGTCCCGACGACAATGGTAAAGAGTTCGATCAAAAGTATACCGCTCCATGATTGGTTCTTTGCTTTTTATGTGCATCTAGGCCAGATATTATGCTTAGTGTTTGCATGTGTGCTCGATTTCAAGCGGCACCAAAGGAGTCGCATCACTTAGCTGTGAAGCGAATTCTTCGATATTTGGCTCACACCCCAACTCTAGGATTATGGTATCCAAAGGGCTCAGAGTTTGATCTTGGTTGTCGGATGCTGATTATGCTGGTGACAAGGTGATCGCAAGTCTACATCAGGCACATGTCACTTTCTTGGACGATCTTGTATGTTGGTCTTCAAAGAAGCAGAACTGTGTATCTCTCTCACTGCTGAATCTGAATACATTGTTGCTGGATCTTGCTGCGCTCAGCTTCTATGGATGAAGCAAACACTCAAAGATCTATGGCATTCATCTGAAGCAAGTGCCACTCTACTGCGACAACGAAAGTGCCATCAAGATTGCCAACAACCCAGTTCAGCACTCGAAGACAAAGCACATTGAAATTCGTCATCACTTTCTCAGAGATCATGTTGTGAAGGAAGATATTGATATCATACACGTCAACACTGAAGAGCAATTGGCTGATATCTTCACCAAGCCCTTGGATGAGAAGAGATTTTGCAAGTTACTGTGAGCTAAATATCTTGGAATCCTCAAATGTCCTGTGATCAGGCACACATCCTAACACTTATGCATATTGATGACTTAGATGTGCAACACACGAAGTAAAGTATATCTTCAATCAATGAAGACACATTCTAAAGTGTGAATACATTAATGTGGAATTTGACTTCGGAGCGCCACGATAATTGTGCGCCGTGTCTGGGTCTAATACTTCCTATACGGTGGGTAACGCCACCACCAAACGTTCTATGTTTGAAGTGTTTCACTCATGGCGTTACCTTGCAATGTCTTCACATTTGGTTGGCTTCAATCAACATGTCTTCATGATTATCTTCACTACGTTGATTATATTATATATATACTAGTGTTCTGTCCTCTACAAGCATTCACTTATAGCTATGTCTTCTTGGTTGAATCTTTTGAACTAAGTGAATGTGATCGGACCCTAACTCTCTATGCTTCTATCTCAAACTCTATCTCTCCAAGTCATATGCATTCTATTGAAACTGTCGAATGTCTTCACTGCGTCCTTGTCAGCAGAAGACAGAGACCAATTAAGTCCGTTTTCAATGCTCATTCCTCCACAAATCCGGAGAAGCAGGAACGACCACCCGACAATCCAAGGCGTGCGTGGGACGTGGAACAAACCCCAAACTTCCGCAAATGGCCACGCGTTTCCTCAGATGCGAATCGCCAGGGGCACCTGTGTAATAGCACAGTGCCGCCCCTGTGCCTATAAATTCACACTTACCGCGGTCATTATCTCCTTCTTCCACCCTCGCACGAACCCTAGCGCCACCGCTAGCTCTCGACGACGCGACGAAGCGCTTCGCTGCCGCAACCTCTCCGACGCCGTCCTCACGCCGACCGCGGACATCGTCTCTCTCCGCGTCGCCGTAGGTGTCTTTCCGTCGCCAAGTTAGGGCACGGAGGATTGAACTGCTCGGCATCATCTCCCACTCCGTCTAGCAGTTCCAAGTGTGGTAAATAAAACTTCTTTTTACAGCCCCTTTTGATCTCATGGTTCTGTCACTTTCTACCATAAGAAGTTTCTTCACACAAGTTAGATCTCTCAATCTGCATCTCATAACATGCCTAGTATATTCACTTGTGCTTCATAAAGTAGTTAGATTCCTCACTTGTACTGATCTGTGGGTTCGTACAAATCTGGAACCAACTTCTTATCTATGAGTGAATGTCTTCGCACGATGAGGTCAATGTCTTCTAAACTGATTAATCTTCAAAACCTTCTGAGAATGCATATGACCTCTTCCCCTTCCCTCGCACCTTAATGCTGTCACAGGTACATGTCCGTGGGAGAATCCTTCGGTTCTCATAGTCTGCATTCATTTGCAGAATTCCTACAGCATCACATAAACTCTCCTGAAGCCAGTTCCTGTTGGTCCAGCAAAAGAAAGCCTTTGAAGCCTTTGAAAGTTAAGTTAAAGTTTATGGCTTCAGAAGCAGCAGCAAGGAAGGGGGCAGACAGCGACGTGAAGGAACTTCCAAAGATCTGCCTGAAGACCTGGCAGAAATGTATAAAACAGATCCTGAAGAGAATTATGGGCAGCGCAAGACCCGAATCCAATGGATTCGACGCTATTGGGCTGAACAATGGTTCAAATACCGCTTCACAACCCAAGAGTATGCTGAGAAAAGTGCCATCAAAAGACCGTGGGGAGACATCTTATACAAGAACCTTGTACCCAGGTCAGAGATGAAGCTATTGCCCAAAGCTTCTATCCATGCATGGTTCGTGGGCCACAGCCTGATGATGCACATCCGTCGTCACTACTCTGGTGTCGTGACGACAATCTATTCAAGCGCAACTTCCAGTTTGCCCAACAATCAGCGAAGCAGAACAAGAAGTTGGGGTTAGACTTCAACCCTGGTCCCTCAGCACCAAGGGCAGATGGCACACGCTAGACGCAGAACCCAATATCATCGGTCCGTATGCCAATCTTGAGGGCCTCATCACCCGCATCTTAGTCCAAGGGACTGCCGTGAATGACCCTCCAGCTGACTCTGAGTCTGATGAAGCTCCTGCTGTACCGAAGCCAAAGCAGTCGAAGAAGCCAAAAGCTTCAAAGCCGGCCCCTTCACCAAAAATCTCAAGGGCGAAGCCATTGGCAACTGCACCTCCTGAAGACAGTGTGCAGTCTGAAGACGTATCCCGCGTCTCCAAGCCCCAGAAGGCCAAGATGCCTCAGCCACACACCGGCAAAGAGCTCACAGCTGCTGCCATTCTGCGCAGCGAAGCCATTGATCTGTCAAGTGATGAAGATCTTGGAGATGACGCTCTCGAGCAGCTCATCAAGAGCAAAGAAGAAGCTGAAATCTTCAACAATTTGCCTCTCTTTGATGTCGCCATCATCCACAACTTCATCGACGAATGGTTTGCCACACCAAACATCAGCTTCGAAGATCTGCAGCTGCCTGTTGGCCTCAGCGTCGCCTTCCAAGGCGCATTGCTTCAGAACTTGCCATTGCCCAGCGCATTGTTGACTGAAGCAGAAATTGATCATGAAAAGGCTCAGTTCAAGAAGCATATGGCCAAGCTCAGCGTGCAAGAAGTGAAGAACTTCAAGACAATGATGCACGAGCTCAAGGAAGCCTTTGTGAAGAAGCGTGCAGAAGCTCAGGGTTCGCGTGAGCGCATGAAGACTCTGGCTGACAGATGTGTGCAAGCCTATAATGAGGCTGAGAAGCGCAAGGCACTTGGGCGTCCTGGCATCGACCCCAGGATGGCCGCAAAGAAGAAGAAGAAGCCTGCTACGGCTGAAACCAGATGCACCAAGGCAAGAAGCAGTTCCATATTGTCTTCCCAACAAGAACGACTGGCTCGAAGCCAAAGAGCCGGTCAACAGCTTCAGAGCTCAAGAAGACAAGAACTGCTGAGGCTGAAGCCAGGAAGAGGAAAAGCTCTGAAGCCTCTCCTACTGCCCCCAGCAAGAAGAAGCGAAAGATCAAGAAATCTCGGGCTGCTCCCACAGAGCCCTTGATAGTTGAACCTATCTCTATGGTTCACCCCGAACAGAACGACAACTGACAGTTCATGAGCCTGCTTCCACAGAGGCTCCTGAAGCTGAAGACATACCAGCAGCCGACCCCATTGCTGTGAAGACATTGGTCATCAGGACAATGTACAAGATGATGCAGCCCTTCCTCAGTATGAACAAAGCGAACTCATCAGCATTGGTCGTCCTCTGACGCCAATTGCACAAGATGCGTCATGGGCGGATCGCCCTCAAGAGGAAGAAGACAATGAGGCCCAGCCCACTCCAACCCCACAGGCGTCGTCTGCATTCCGCAGGCTTCGCAAAGGTCCAAGGCCTCAAGTCTATGCTGAAGACATTCCGGCTGCATCAGCCGCAGAAGAAGCACCACAAGAGCCCACTCCTATGCTCCACCAAGAAGCAGTTCTCCAGGAGAACGTGCTTGTGACTGCGAACCCTCCAGCTAGTCAAGCGGAGGCTGAAAATGTTGAGGCTGCCACAACCAACACTGAAGCCAATGTGGAGCCCTCCCCACCAAAAGCTTCAGCAGACAGCGAAGCTACTGATCCAGACACTTCTGTTCCTGAGTCTGCTGCAGGTCCTCAATTTGATTACCATGTTGAGCACAGGCCTCATGTCCAGAAGCCAGTCCCAAGGCTGCCAAGGTTCCCAGGTCCTGCATCAGCACCTGGCTCCTTTGACATCAATAGCTTCAAGGCAGACAATACATTTTCAACAGCTCCAAGAACCCCTATTCAAGGGAAAGGATTTCATCAGATAGGTTCTGGAGCTATCCTCAGCGCAGCTACTATTCATGCATCCTATACAACCAAGGTCGCATCTTCCCGCACAAGCGCCTTGATGTTGAAGCCATTGCTGGTCTGCCCTGCTTAGAGGAAGCGCTGGATTGCTTCAAGCAAGTGGGTCTGCTGCAGTTTATAACTGATGAAGAGCACTGGAATGAAGAGCTTCTGTTGCAATTCTATGCCACCCTACACATCAAAGGATACAACAGAGATCCGAAGACTTGGGCCCTGGAGTGGATGACCGGCAATGTCCATCACGAAGCCAATGCATTCGATATCATTGAGCTCAGCTGGCCTGCCCACTCCTCGCGAACTCTTCGAGGAAGGCTGTCCACTACACACTGAAGCTCTTGAGAGCATATTCCAGAGGCCTGAACCAAATATGAGTCAGATGCTCTCCATGATGAAGCCATTGCCCCACGATGCTCCTTATCCAACAGAGTTCTTCGTTGAAGACTTTGAGTACCTGCCCAGAACCATCTATCACATTATCCGGCGGACTCTCTGGCCTATTAAAGGGCACTCTCCAAATGCCAAGATCGAGGGTGCAATGAAGACTCTGATATTCTGTATCCTTCATGGCAAATGCTTCAACGCACAGGATTTCTTCATACGCCAACTAGCTGCATCAGGCTCAGATCTGTTTGGTTTAAAGTTCTATGCTCCTTGGGTAATGAGACTGATCAAGCTTCACTCTGCGATCTCATATCAGCCCTCAGCCCGCAACCATCGGATCTTCTTGCCAGATGTGGATACCTCTGCTGAAGCTATATATCCTGAGCCTGCCAAGCAACCTTTGAGTCTTCAGAATGCAGAACAGAGAGCTTCCACTCAAATGGATGTAAGGTGTTGAAGCCATCTCCAGGGTGTATCCTTTGGCTGGCACTACACGTGCGCCACACCCTGCTTCAACTGAAGCCACTGATAGTGCAACTGCTTCAAGACCCAAGAAGCGCGCTCGTGTTCTCAATAACCGAGAGCTTCTTGTGGCCCTTCATCAAAAACAAGATAGGCATCACGACTGGCTAAAGTGTCAGATGAAAAGCCTCTTGGTGGAGGTTAATCGTCTTCGAAATCTTGCCACCAAGAATGCTTTCGTCACTCATGAAACCTGTCGTCGTACATGGAAAGGGCTATCAATGATGTGTACTGAAGCTGAACTTGAAGAGGATGGCTTCACTGAGCGATTCAAGTTTGACACCACACCTCCTAGAAGGGCTGTGATGCGCAACACACCATCACTTGAAGACTCTGAGTTTTCTTCATCTGCTGCCACAGTCACTGCCAGAATCATTGATGAAGAAGACGATGCTACATCACCGCCACCTGCTTCAGCACCTCCAAGCTCTTCTGCACCGCCAAACACCTCCAACGACCCTGCTGCTCCTGGCAACGAGTAGACACTCTATGTCTTCAAACCTTTTTGGTCCTTGCTGACAAAAGGGGGAGAAGCATATGGGTTGATAGTCTTCAAGCGGGTCCATATGGGCGGGTGCTTTATGTTTTGCTATATTTTGCTTCGTGCTTACAACTCTCGTTTTTGCTTCATTTGGTTCTTTGAGTTGTAACACTAAAACTCGATGGTCGTCTGCTACTTGTTTGCCACCCTGTTTGCGAAGATAAATTCCGCATGTGCGACAATAAATTCCGCACTTATCTCATTCTGCAGACGTCCATTTTCCATTATGCATGTCATTATCTTCATATACTTTCACATGCATAGTGGATTGTCATCATAAGCTGAATTGGATCTCCACAAGTACAACCTGCCATGTGCATTTGCATTCCAAAAGCAAATTAACTTATATGCACATCCTCAGGGGGAGCCCTTGAAACTTATGAAGACAATTCCTTATCCTTTACAATTTCACAGACTATATTCCCCATTGAAAACTTCAACTAGTTTGTCATCAATCACCAAAAAGGGGGAGATTGTAAGTGCATCTAGTGCCACCCCTAGTTGGTTTTGGAGTATTGACGACAAACCTAGTTGAGGGACTAATGTGTTTGTGAGAATTGCAGGATAACACAGGTAGAAGTCCCTCATTGATTCGGTTTTACTACCAGAGATGACCCCTAAAAATGTATGAAGACATTGAAGCCAAAGGTGGTATATGAAGATATTCACATTGAAGACTATGACAAAAGAAGACACGTTATGAAGCCTATGGAGCTCGAAGACTTAGATCTTTCGTAGTTCTTTTTATTTTGTGTTGAGTCATAGGAACCACCGTACTGTTAAGTGGGGTCCAGGAGAACCAGTCAGAATGACTGAAGTGATGCCTAAACCAAAAACTTATGTCTTCGAGTGAAGACAATGAGAGCGAATCTTGTCCAGAGCCGGACAAGTCAGCTTTGCTTGTAGCCCAAGTAAAGTTGCCATGAGAGTTTGAAATCTGACCATTGAGACATGTGTCAGTTCCTTAGTGACCCAGGGTCATTTCGGACAAATCAGGTCGGGTTTCCAAGTGGCTATAAATAGCCCACCCCCTACAACCATAAACGGTTGGCTGCTCAGATTTCAGTGCACGGCTTTTGTCGTTTGAGAGCAACCCACCTCGAAGCCTTTGAGAGAAAATTCCTAGCGAGGAGAAAAGCCCTAACCACCCAGAGCCAGAGAACATTGGGCATCACTTAAGTCTTCTTGTCTGTGTGATCTGAAGACTTATTACACTTGAGGACTGTGAATCCTCCAGACGGTTAGGCGTTGTGTTCAGAGCATCCAAGAGACATTGTGGATTGCCAGTGAACGAAGTCTGTGAAGGTTTGGGAGACTACCTTGAAGACTTACCAGAGTGATTGGGCAAGGACTATGTGACCTTAGCTCAAGGAGAATACGGTGAGGACTTGGTGTCCTGAGCTGCGTGTTCAGGACTGGGTGTCCGGGACTGTGTGTCCTAAGGTTTAAATACCTAGCCGCTCCAACCAGACGTACAGTTGTCACAGCAACTGGAACTGGTCCAACACATCATTGTCTTCAACGAGTCACCGGTTTCATCTTCACTTCCTTTTTCTTATTGTTACTCATTGTGAAGCCATTGCATGCTTGCTCTATCTTTTGTCTTCACAACGTGAATGTATGATCTGTTTGGCTTCATAACTTCTTCCTACCTGATCCTTATTACACTGTAGCTGTTTGTCTTTGTGCTTTCACTCTATTGAATACTTGACCATGGCTTGCCTAGTGTAATCTAACTTCCGCTGCATAGTAATAGGCAAAATCTTCGCTGTTTGTCTTCATAACTCCCACGTTTTGAAGACTTTCATAAAAATCACCTATTCACCCTCCCTCTAGTCGATATAACGCACTTTCAAATGGCGTCATCGAACGCAAGAACAGAACACTCATTGAGATGGCTAGAACGATGCTAGATGAATACAAGACTCCAAGAAAATTCTGGACTGAAGCCATTGACACTGCATGCCATACAATCAATCATGTTTATCTTCACAAGCTTCTGAACAAGACATCTTATGAACTCCTAACTGGCAAGAAGCCAAATGTCAGTTACTTCAGAGTATTTGGCGCAAGGTGCTGGATCAAGGACCCACACCACACCTCAAAGTTTGCACCAAAAGCACATGAGGGTTTTATGCTTGGATATGGAAAGGATTCGCACTCCTACAGAGTCTTCAATCTCTTTCATTACAAAGTGGTTGAAACAGTGGATGTGCGGTTCGATGAGACAAATGGTTCACAAAGAGAGCAACTGCCAAATGTACTAGATGAAATTCCAGCTAGTGAATCAATCAAGCTAATGGGAACTGGAGAGATTATACCTTCTGAAGCTCATCCTGAAGAAGAACTTATCATCTCAACACCTGATCAACATGAAGACAATGCTCAGCCTGAAGACATTCCTCCCAACAACAACACAGATCAGCAAGAGCAAAGTCTTCGCCCTATACATCCTCGTGTTGCCAATGAAGTGCAGATTGATAGAATAATTGATGGCATCAATGCACCTGGTCCACTCACTCGTTCAAGGGCAACTCAGCTAGCAAATTTCTGTGGGCACTTCGCATTTGTCTCAATATCAGAACCTAAGAAAGTTGAAGAAGCCTTCATGGAACCTGAATGGATTCAAGCTATGCAAGAAGAGCTTCAACAGTTTGAGCTGAATAATGTATGGGAACTAGTTAAGCGTCCTGATCCACGGAAGCACAACATAATAGGCACCAAATGGATATACCGCAACAAGCAAGATGAGCATGGTCAAGTTGTCAGAAACAAAGCTCGTCTCGTTGCTCAAGGATATACTCAAGTGGAAGGCATTGACTTTGATGAAACGTTTGCTCCTGTGGGTAGGCTTGAAGCCATACGCATACTGCTGGCCTATGCAAATCATCATAACATACTTCTATATCAAATGGATGTGAAAAGTGCCTTTCTTAATGGCAAGATTGAAGAAGAAGTGTATGTTGCACAACCGCCTGGCTTTGAAAATCCAAAACATCCTGACATGGTATACAAGCTCAACAAGGCACTATATGGCCTCAAACAAGCCCCTAGGGCCTGGTATGACACACTCAAATATTTCCTGAAGAGCAAAGGCTTCATACCCGGTTCCCTAGATCCCACTCTTTTCACGAAGACATATGATGATGAACTGTTTGTGTGCCAAATATATGTGGATGACATTATCTTCGGCTGCACCAATCAGAAGTACAGTGAAGAG
This sequence comes from Triticum urartu, assembly GCF_003073215.2. Lineage (NCBI taxonomy): Eukaryota > Viridiplantae > Streptophyta > Magnoliopsida > Poales > Poaceae > Triticum > Triticum urartu. Next base: position 171,456,860 of record NC_053027.1, read on the forward strand.
TTTGGATATATGATGCAAGAGCAATATCAAATGTCCATGATGGGGGAGCTGAAGTTCTTTCTTGGTCTTCAAATACGACAACAACGCAATGGCATCTTCATATCTCAAGAGAAGTATCTCAAAGATTGCCTGAAGAAGTTCGGGATGCAAGACTGCAATGGCTTCACAACACCAATGCCAGCCAAACATCATCTGGGTCCCGACGACAATGGTAAAGAGTTCGATCAAAAGGTATACCGCTCCATGATTGGTTCTTTGCTTTATCTATGTGCATCTAGGCCAGATATTATGCTTAGTGTTTGCATGTGTGCTCGATTTTCAAGCGGCACAAAGGAGTCGCATCACTTAGCTGTGAAGCGAATTCTTCGATATTTGGCTCACACCCCAACTCTAGGATTACGGTATCCAACGGGCTCAGAGTTTGATTTGGTTGGATTCTCGATGCTGATTATGCTGGTGACAAAGTTGATCGCAAGTCTACATCAGGCACATGTCACTTTCTGGGACGATCACTTGTATGTTGGTCTTCAAAGAAGCAGAACTGTGTATCTCTCTCCACTGCTGAATCTGAATACATTGCTGCTGGATCTTGCTGCGCTCAGCTTCTGTGGATGAAGCAAACACTCAAGGACTATGGCATTCATTGAAGCAAGTGCCACTTTACTGTGACAACGAAAGCGCCATCAAGATTGCCAACAACCCATTCAGCACACGAAGACAAAGCACATTGAAATTCGTCATCACTTTCTCAGAGATCATGTTGTGAAGGAAGACATTGATATCATACATGTAACACTGAAGAGCAATTGGCAGATATCTTCACCAAGCCCTTGGATGAGAAGAGGTTTTGCAAGTTACGGTGTGAGCTAAATATCCTGGAATCCTCAAATGTCCTGTGATCAGGCACACATCCTAACACTCATGCATATGATGACTTAGATGTGCAACGCACAAAGTAAAGTATATCTTCAATAAATGAAGACATACATTCTAAGTGTGAATACATTAATGTGGAATTTGACTTCGGAGCGCCACGATAATTGTGCGCCGTGTCTGGGTCTAATACTTCCTATACGGTGGGTAACGCCACCACCAAACGTTTCATTTTGAAGTGTTTCACTCATGGCGTTACCCTGCAATGTCTTCACATTTGATTTGGCTTCGAACTCAACATATTTTCATGATTATCTTCACTATTGTTGACTATAGATATATATATATACTAGTGTTCTGTCCTCTACAGCATTCACTTATAGCTATGTCTTCTTGTTTGAATCTTTTGAACTAAGTGAATGTGATCGGACCCTAACCTCTCTATGCTCTCTATCTCAAAATTCTATCTGTCCAAGTCATATGCATTCTATTGAAACTGTCGAATGTGTTCACTGCGTCCTCGACAGCAGAAAATATAGAGACAACCATAAAGTCCGTTTTCAATGCTCATTCCTCCACATAAAATCCGGAGAAGCAGGAACGACCGCCCGACAAATCCAGGCGTGCGTGGGACGTGGAACAAACCCTAAACTATCGCAAACTGGCCACGCGTTCCTCAGATGCGAATCGCCAGGGGCACCTGTGTAATAGCACAGTGCCGCCCCTGTGCCTATAAATTCACACTTACCGCGGTCATTATCTCCTTCTTCCACCCTCGCATGAACCCTAGCGCCACCGCTAGCTCTCGACGACGCCGGCGACGAAGCGCTTCGCTGCCGCAACCTCTCCGACGCCGTCTTCACGCCGATCGCGGACATCTTCCTCTCCGCCGTCGCCGTAGGTGTCTTCTGTCGCCAAGTTAGGGCACGGAGGATTGAACTGCTCGGCATCATCTCCCACTCCGTCTAGCAGTTCCAAGTGTGGTAAATAAAACTTCTTTTTACAGCCCCTTTTGATCTCATGGTTCTGTCACTTTCTACCATAAGAAGTTTCTCTTCACACAAGTTAGATCTCTAAATCTGCATCTCATAACATGCCTAGTATATTCACTTGTGCTTCATGAAGTAGTTAGATTCCTCACTTGTACTGATCTGTGGGTTCGTACAAATCTAGAACCAACTTCTTATCTATGAGTGAATGTCTTCGCACGATGAGGTCAATGTCTTCTAAACTGATTTATCTTCAAAATCTTCTGAGAATTCATATGACCTCTTCCCCTTCCCTCGCACCTTAATGCTGTCACAGGTACATGTCCGTGGGAGAATCCTTCGGTTCTCATAGTCTGCATTCATTTGCAGAATTCCTACAGCATCACATAAATTCTCCTGAAGCCAGTTCCTGTTGGTCCAGCAAAAGAAAGCCTTTGAAGCCTTTGAAAGTTTTGAAGCCTTTCAAGTTAAAGTTTATGGCTTCAGAAGCAGAAACAAGGAAGGGGGGCAGACAGCGACGTGGAGGAACTTCCAAAGATCTGCCTGAAGACCTGGCGGAAATGTATAAAACAGATCCTGAAGAGAATTATGGGCAGCGCAAGACCCGAATCCAATGGATTCGATGCTATTGGGCAGAGCAATGGTTCAAATACCGCTTCTCAACCCAAGAGTATGCCGAGAAAAGTGCCATCAAAAGACCGTGGGGAGACATCTTATACAAGAACCTTGTACCCAGGTCCAGAGATGAAGCTATTGCCCAAAGCTTCTATCCATGCATGGTTCGTGGGCCACAGCCTGATGATGCACATCCGTCGTCACAACTCTGGTGTCGTGACGACAATCTGTTCAAGTGCAATTTCCAGTTTTCCCAACAATCAACGAAGCAGAACAAGAAGAAATTTGGGTTAGACTTCAACCCTGGTCCCTCTGCACCAAGGGCAGATGGCTCACGCGACGCAGAACCCAATATCGTCGGTCCGTATGCCAACCTTGAGGGCCTCATCACCCGCATCTTAGTCCAAGGGACCTGCCGTGAATGACCCTCCAGCTGACTCTGAGTCTGATGGAAGCTCCTGCTGTACGAAAGCCAAAGCAAGTCGAAGAGCAAAAGCTTCAAGCCGGGGCCCCCTTCACCAAAAATCTTAAAGGCGAAGCCATTGGCAACTGCACCTCCTTGAAGACAGTGGTGCGTCTAAAGACGTATTCCCGCGTCCAAGCCCCTAGAAGGCCAAGATGCCTCAGCCACACACGGCAAAGAAGCTCACAGCTGCTGACATTCTATGCAGCGAAGCCGTTGATCTGTCAAGTGATGAAGATCTTGGAGATGACGCTCTCGAGCAGCTCATCAAGAGCAAAGAAGAAGCTAAAATCTTCAACAATTTGCCTCTCTTTGATGTCGCCATCATCCACAACTTCATCGACAAATGGTTTGCCACACCAAACATCAGCTTCAAAGATCTGCAGCTGCCCGTTGGCCTCAGCGTCGCCTTCCAAGGCGCTATTGCTTTAGAACTTGCAATTGCCCAGCGCATTGTTGAACTGAAGCAGAAAATTGATCATGAAAATGCTCAGTTCAAGAAGCATATGGCCAAGCTCAGCGTACAAGAAGTGAAGAGCTTCAAGATCAGGTTGCACGAACTAAAGGAAAACTTTCTGAAGAAGCGTGCAGAAGCTCAAGGTTCGCGGGAGCGAATGAAGACTCTGGCAGACAGATGTGTGCAGGCCTACAATGAGGCCGAGAAGCGCAAGGCACTTGGGCGTCCTGGCATCGACCCCAAGATGGCCGCAAAGAAGAAGAAGAAGCCTGCCTATGGCTGACCAAAGGCACCAAGGTAAGAAGCAGTTCCAATTGTCTTCTCAACTGCAACAACTGCTCGAAGCCAAAGAGCCGGTCAACAGCTTTAGAGCTCAAGAAGACGCCGAACTGCAGAGCTGAAGCCAGGAAGAGGAAAAGTTCTGAAGCCTCTCCTACTGCCCCCAGCAAGAAAAAGAGAAAGACCAAGAAATCTCGGGCTGCTCCCACAGAGCCCTTGATAGTTGAACCTATTTCTATGGTTCACCCTAACGCAGAACGACAACTGACAGTTCATGAGTCTGCTCCTACAGAGGCTCCTGAAGCTGAAGACATACCAGCAGCTGACCCCATCGCTGCTGAAGACATTGGTCATCAGGACAATGTACAAGATGATGCAGCCCTTCCTCAGTATGAACACAGCGAACACATCAGCATTGGTCGTCCTCTGACGCCAATTGCACAAGATGCGTCATGGGCGAATCGCCCTCAAGAGGAAAAAGACAATGAGGCCCAGCCCACTCCAACCCCACAGGCGTCGTCTGCATTCCGCAGGCTTCGCAAAGGTCCAAGGCCTCAAGTCTATGCTGAAGCCATTCCGGCTGCATCAGCCGCAGAAGAAGCACCACGAGAGCCCACTCCTATGCTCCACCAAGAAGCAGTTCTCCAGGAGAACGTGCTTGTAACCGAATCTCCAGCTAGTCAAGCGGAGGCTGAAAATATTGAGGCTGCCACAACCAACACTGAAGCCAATGTGGAGCCCTCCCCACCAAAAGCTTCAGAAGACAGCGAAGCTACTGATCCAGACACTTCTGTTCCTGAGTCTGCTGCAGGTCCTCAATTTGATTACCATGTTGAGCACAGGCCTCATGTCCAGAAGCCAAGTCCACGCTGCCGAGGTTCCCAGTCCTGCATCAGCACCTGGATCTGTAAGTGCGTCTAGTGCCACCCCTAGTTGGTTTTGGAGTATTGACGACAAACCTAGTTGAGGGACTAATGTGTTTGTGAGAATTGCAGGAAAACACAGGTAGAAGTCCCTCATTGATTCGGTTTACTACCAGAGATGACCCCTAAAAATGAATGAAGACATTGAAGTCAAAGGTGGTATATGAAGATATTCACATTGAAGACTATGACAACAGAAGACACGTTATGAAGCCTATGGAACTCGAAGACTTAGATCTTTCGTAGTTCTTTTTATTTTTGTTGAGTCATAGGAACCACCGTACTGTTAAGTGGGGTCCAGGAGAACAAGTCAGAATGACTTAAGTGATGCCTAAATCAAAAACCTATGTCTTCGAGTGAAGACAATGAGAGCAAATCTTGTCCAGAGCCGGACAAGTCAGCTTTGCTTGTAGCCCAAGTAAAGTTGCCATGAGAGTTCGAAATCTGACCGTTGAGACACGTGTCAGTTCCTTAGTGACCCAGGGTCATTTCGGACAAATCAGGTCGGGTTGCCAAGTGGCTATAAATAGCCCACCCCCACAACCATAAACGGTTGGCTGCTCAGATTTCAGTGCACGGCTTTTGTCGTTTGAGAGCAACCCACCTCGAAGCCTTTGAGAGAAAATTCCTAGTGAGGAGAAAAGCCCTAACCACCCAGAGCCAGAGTAAATTGGGCATCACTTAAGTCTTCTTGTCTGTGTGATCTGAAGACTTATTACACTTGAGGACTGTGAATCCTCCAGACGGTTAGGCGTCGCGTTCAGAGCATCCAAGAGACATTGTGGATTGCCAGTGAACGAAGTCTGTGAAGGTTTGGGAGTCTACCTTGAAGACTTACCAGAGTGATTGGGCGAGGACTAAGTGACCTTAGCTCAAGGAGATTACGGTGAGGACTTGGTGTCCTGAACTGTGTGTTCAGGACTGGGTGTCCGGGACTGTGTGTCCTAAGGTTTAAATACCTAGCCGCTCCAACCAGACGTACAGTTGTCACAGCAACTGGAACTGGTCCAACATATCATTGTCTTCAACGAGTCACTGGTTTCATCTTCACTTCCTCTTGCTGTTACTCATTGTGAAGTCATTGCTGCTTGCTTTATCATTGTCTTCACACGTGAATGCTTGATCTGTTTGTCTTCATAACTTCCACGTTTTGAAGACTTTCATAAAAATCGCCTATTCACCCCCCCTCTAGTCGATATAACGCACTTTCAATTGGTATCAGAGCAAGGTGCTCCCTTGTTCTGTGTGATTCGGTTTAACCACCTGGAGTTTTAGCTATGTCGACTGCAGGGATAATCAAAGTCTCCGCTGCGTGCCCCGTCTTTGATGGAACTGAATATCCCTACTGGAAGAATAAGATGCGCATGCATCTTGAAGCCATTGACCTATGGTATGTCGTCGAGAACGGCGTTCCCAAGGCTGGAGAAGGTGTCACTGCTGCTGATGTCAAGATTCGTTCAACTGGACTCTACTGCCAAGAATATCATCTGTGGTCATCTGACCAAAGGACAGTATGGCCGTGTGAGTGCTTTGAAGACATCAAGCTAGTCTGGACTGGCTCTCCAAGTCAATGAAGGCATCTCAACCCAGAGAGATCAGAGATCAGTGTTCCTTCGCAACCTCTTCAACCGCTTCAAGCGAAATGACAATGAGAATGTCCAGCACACATTTGACCGACTCACTGACATCACAAATGAGCTTCAAGCCCTCGGCGCCACTGAGATCACCAAACATGAAATCGTCAAGACGCTGCTGAGATCACTTGATAGTTCGTTTGACATCCTGGCCCTGATGATTCAAGAACGTCCTGATTTCAAGACACTCGATCCGTCTGACATACTTGAGAGGCTCAACACACATGAGTTTCAGCTTTCTGAGAAAAGAGATATCTACGGTCCAAACTATGGGCGAACTCGTGCCTTGAAGGCAAAAGCTGTCTCCTCATCTGAAGAAGAATCTGACAGCAGTTTTGATGATCCTGAAGACATTGGAAGGACTTGCAATGCTGTGAAGAAGTTCCAAAAATTCACCAAGAAGAAAGGCTTCAGAAAGTCTTCACGATCAAGCTCAAGGAATGATGAAGCTTCTGCTCATGACTACAAGAAGAAAACATGTCACAAGTGCAAGAAAACTGGCCACTTCATCTCTGAGTGTCCACAGTGGGACAATGAGAACAGAAGGAAGAAGAAGAGCAAGGAATATGATTCTGACGACAAGAAGAAGAAGAAATACTCAAAGTCTTCTTCCAAGTCTTCATCAAAGTCTTCATCACACAAGAAGAGCTCATCTGGCAAGGCACGTGCGTTTGTTGGAAAGGAGATGGATTCAGAGGAGGAGTCCGCATCTGAGGAGGCAGAGGTGGAGTCTGAGGAGGAGTCTGATTCTGGCATTGCGAGTCTGGCTACAGCATACGTCGCCAAGTCCATCTTCAACACTGAAGACAATGACTGCATCACCGACACCGACGCAAATGACAAGAACGACTCCACTCCTACCTACTGCTTCATGGCACGCGGTGCCAAGGTAAACACACGCACTCTGCTATGAAACATCTAGTGACGATGACTCTGAATGTGATTCAAAACCTAGCTACAAAACACTTGCTAAAATTGCAACTGAACAACAGAAAGCTATGGAACATATTCAAAAACTGTTAGACAGAAGCGATGATCTGTTGGGTGCTGAAATGACTCGATCTGAATCCTTAATTGAAGACATAAAAAACCTTCACGTTAAGTATCAGGAACTTGAAGATCGTCATGATACTCTCTCAACAACTCATGAAAAGCTTTCCTATGATTATCTTCAAAGGAAGCAAGATCTTGAGAAATAGTAGGTGGCTCATGAAGATCTTCAAAAGGAAAACGAGTCACTTCGCTCCGAACAGATCAGTCCCGCTCAGGAAGGATTTGAACCACCATGTCTTAAATGCATTGAGCGTGATAATGCTAATTCTGTTGCTGAATGTTCCACTGCTACTACTGTTGCAATATCTTCAACTGTTAACGTGGTAACTAACCCCTCTCCTGAGGATACCACTGCTATTGCTGATGAGAATGCTAGGTTGAAGACATTGCTTGAAACAGGAATGTACAAAAGTCTGAAAGGGCATCAGACACTATGTGATGTCCTCAAGAAGCAGATCCTGAATCGAAACCCTAGGAAAGAGGGTGTTGGATTTGTGAAGAAAATCAATGCAGATGGCTCTTACTGGAAACCTGAGTAGTACCCCCAAACCACATGGGTTGCTGCACAGGAACTTTCAGCAGATCCATCCAACTTATCTGGCTTCACTTGTGCTAACCCCATTATCATTGATGAATCCTTTGATGCAAACTATAAACTGTTTAAGAATCAGAATGGTGAAGTGTTTGCCAGGTACATTGGTACTAACTACAGGAATGGACCGCCTATGAAGAAGTCTGGGTTTCCAAAAAGTGTCTGAAAAATCTTCCTGTGAATGTCTTCATGACACCTCACTTGAAGAAGACAAATCTCAGACCAAAGGCTTCATACGGTCCAATGGCTTCATACAAACAAAGGACTCACCTGAGTCACACTAACACAAATGTTTTGCAGGAAAACCATACTCAGGCACATGAGTATGAGATCGGTTCATCGAACCGTGTTCATGTGACCAAAAATTATTCTGCTTATTCCTATGAGTATTATTGTCCACCTGCTAGACTGTTTGCTAAGGCTTCAAAGCCAAAATTCTCAGATGTTGCACTTAGACTTATTGCTTCTAAGCCACCCTTAAGTGTGGGTGGTTAGAAAGCTTAACTCTCTTTTGCAGGGAAAGGTCTCCAGCAGAAAAACAAAATCTTCTGATGCTATTGCTGGGGACCTTAAAAATCTTGTAGGGCGCAAGATAAAATGCCCGAATGGGATCAATATGTACTTCGTTCCTGAATCGCATGCTACTCTCCCTATTAGTCTAATATGGATTTAAGTTATCATAACCCACTGGTTCGTCAAATGTTTATGCTTCACAATTCTCTTCGTGAAGCCTATCCCCCTAACTGTACTGTAGGGTACGACACCAGCGACTTCAAAATCTTTAGAATGGATTATTGACAGTGGGTGTACAAATCACATGACTGGCAGAAGAAGCCTTCTTATGGACTCAACATTACGTCCATCTGACAAGAGCCACATCACATTTGCTGACACTGGTAAAAGTAAGGTATTGGGTCTAGGTAGAGTTGCAATCTCAAAGGATCCACACATGGATAAAGTCATGCTTGTTGAATCCCTTGGCTTCAACTTAATGTCTGTCTCAATGCTTTGCGATCTGAATATGATTGTAATGTTTGGAAAATATCGCTGCCTGGTGCTAATGGAATCTGACAAATCTCTAGTGTTTGAAGGGTATCGGAAAGGTGATTTGTACGTGGTAGATTTCAAAGCAGGACCACAACTTGCGGTATGCCTTCTTGCAAAAGCTTCAGAATGCTGGCTTTGGCATCGGAGGCTTGGGCATGCTGGCATGAGGAACCTCCACACTTGCGAGAAGAAGCATGTCATTCATAGTTGAGTGGAACCTCCACAAGTACAACCTCCATGTGCATTTGCATTCAGCAAATTACTTATATGCACATCTTTCAGGGGAGCCCTTGCAACTTATGAAGACAATCCCTATCCTTTTACAAATTTCACAGATTATTTCCCCGTTGAAAACTTCAACTAGTTTGTCATCAATCACCAAAAAGGGGGAGATTGTAAGTGCATCTAGTGCCACCCCTAGTTGGTTTTGGAGTATTGACGACAAACCTAGTTGAGGGACTAATGTGTTTGTGAGAATTGCAGGATAACACAGGTAGAAGTCCCTCATTGATTCGGTTTTACTACCAGAGATGACCCCTAAAAATGTATGAAGACATTGAAGTCAAAGGTGGTATATGAAGATATTCACATTGAAGACTATGACAAAGAAGACACGTTATGAAGCCTATGGAGCTCGAAGACTTAGATCTTTCGTAGTTCTTTTTCTTTTGTGTTGAGTCATAGGAACCACCGTACTGTTAAGTGGGGTCCAGGAGAACCAGTCAGAATGACTGAAGTGATGCCTAAACCAAAAACCTATGTCTTCGAGTGAAGACAATGAGAACGAATCTTGTCCAGAGCCGGACAGGTCAGCTTTGCTTGTAGCCCAAGTAAAGTTGTCATGAGAGTTTGAAATCTGACCGTTGAGACACGTGTCAATTCCTTAGTGACCCAGGGTCATTTCGGACAAATCAGGTCGGGTTGCCAAGTGGCTATAAATAGCCCACCCCCTACAACCATAAACGGTTGGCTGCTCAGATTCCAGTGCACGGCTTTTGTCGTTTGAGAGCAACCCACCTCGAAGCCTTTGAGAGAAAATTCCTAGAGAAGAAAAAGCCCTAACCACCCAGAGCCAGACAACATTGGGCATCACTTAAGTCTTCTTGTCTGTGGGATCTGAAGACTAATTACACTTGTGGACTGTGAATCCTCCAGACGGTTAGGCGTCGCGTTCAGAGCATCCAAGAGACATTGTGGATTGCCAGTGAACGAAGTCTGTGAAGGTTTGGGAGTCTACCTTGAAGACTTACCAGAGTGATTGGGCGAGGACTATGTGACCTTAGCTCAAGGAGAATACGGTGAGGACTTGGTGTCCTGAGCTGCATGTTCAGGACTGGGTGTCCGGGACTGTGTATCCTTAGGTTTAAATACCTAGCCGCTCCAACCAGACGTACAGTTGTCACGGCAACTGGAACTGGTCCAACACATCATTGTCTTCAACGAGTCACTGGTTTCATCTTCACTTCCTTTTTTCTTACTGTTACTCATTGTGAAGCCATTGCATGTTTGCTCTATCTTTTGTCTTCACAACGTGAATGTATGATCTGTTTGGCTTCATAACTTTTTCCTACCTGATCCTTATTACACTACAGCTATTTTGTCTTTGTGCTTTCACTCTATTGAATACTTGACCATGGCTTGCCTAGTGTAATCTAACTTCCGCTGCATAGTAATAGGCATATCTTTGCTGTTGTCTTCATAACTCCCACGCTTTGAAGACTTCCATAAAAGTCGCCTATTCACCCCCCCTCTAGTCGATATAACGCACTTTCAGCACCCAAGTATATCTAGAATAATCATCAACAATAACAAAGCCATAGAGGCAAGCAGTAGTAGTAAGAGTTGAGTAATGAGTGGGACCGAAGAGATCCATGTGAAGCAGTTCGAAGGGTCGAGTAGTGGTCATGATTGTCTTCGAGGGATGTTTGGCCCTCGTCATCTTTCCTGCCTCACAGGCACTGCATAAGTGATCTTTCTTGAACTTGACGCCCTCGATGCCTATGACATGCTTCTTATTTGCCAGGGTGTGGAGGTTCCTCATGCCAGGATGCCCAAGCCTCCGATGCCAGAGCCAGCATTCTGAAGCTTTTGCTAGAAGACATACGGCAAGCTGTGGTCCTGCTGAGAAATCTACCACGTACAAATCATCTTTTCGGTACCCTTCAAATACTAGAGACTTGTCAGATTCCATTAGAACAATGCAACGATATTTTCCAAATATTACGATCATGTTTAAATCACAAAGTATTGAGACAGACATTAAGTTGAAGCCAAGGGATTCAACAAGCATGACTTTATCCATGTGTTGATCCCTTGAGATTGCAACTCTACCTAGACCCAATACCTTACTTTTACCAGTGTCAGCAAATGTGATGTGACTCTTGTCGGATGGACATAAGGTTGAGTCCATAAGAAGCTTATTTTGCCAGTCATGTGATTTGTACACCCACTATCAATAATCCATTCTGAAAATGCTAGTGTTATACCCTACAGTGCAGTTAGGAGGATAGGCTTCACCAAGAGCATTGTAAAGCAAAAACATTTGACGAACCAGTGGGTTATGAAAGCTTAGATCCAGATCAGGACTAATAGGGAGAGTAGCAAGCGATTCAGGAACAAAGTACATAGTAAGACCATTCGGGCATTTGATCTTGCGCCCTACAAGATTTTTAAGGTCCCCAGCAATAGCGTCATAGGATTTTGGTTTTCTGCTGGAGACCTTTCCCTGCAAAAGAGAGTTAAGCCTTCTTAACCACCCACATATTCAAGGGTGGCTTAGAAGCAATAAGTCTAAGTGCAGCATCTGAGAATTTTGGCTTTGAAGCCTTAGCAAACAGTCTTGGAGGTGGACAATACTACTCATAAGAATAAGCAGAATAATTTTTGGTCATATGAACATGACGGTTTAATGAACCGCTCTCATATTCATATGCCTGAGTATGGTTCCCCTGCAAAACATTTGCGTTAGTGCGACTCAGGTGAGTCCTTTGTCTGTATGAAGCCTTTGGACCGTATGATGCCTTTGGTCTGAGGTTTGTCTTCTTCATGTGAGGTGTCATGAAGACATTCACAGGAAGATTTTCCAGACACGTTTTCGGAACCCAGATCTTCTTCATAGGCGGTCCATTCCTGTAGTTAGTACCAATGTACCTGGCAAACACTTCACCATTCTGATTCTTAAATAGTTTATAGTTTGCATCAAAGGATTCATCAATGATAATGGGGTTAGCACAAGTGAAGCCAGATACATTGGATGGATCTGCTGAAGGTTCCTTTGCAGCAACCCATGTGGTTTTGGGGTACTGCTCAGGTTTCCAGAAAGAGCCATCTGCATTTATTTTCCTTACGAACCCAACACCCTCTTTCCTAGGGTTTCGGTTCAGAATCTGCTTCTTGAGGACATCACATAATGTCTGATGTCCTTTAAGACTTTTGTACATACCTGTTTCAAGCAATGTCTTCAACCTAGCATTCTCATCAGCAATAGCAGTGGTATCCTCAGCAGAGGGGTTAGTTACCACATCAACAGTTGAAGATATTGCAACAGCAGTAGCAGTGGAACATTCAGCAACAGAAGTAGCATTATCACGCTCAATGCATTTAAGACATGGTGGTTCAAATCCTTCCTGAGCGGAACTGATCTGTTCGGCGCGAAGTGACTCGTTTTCCTTTTGAAGATCTTCATGAGCCGCTCTCAATTTCTCAAGTTCTTGCTTCCTTTGAAGATAATCATAGGAAAGCTTTTCATGAGTTGTTGAGAGAGTATCAAGACGATCTTCAAGTTCCTGATACTTAACGTGAAGATTTTTTATGTCTTCAATTAAGGATTCAGATCGAGTCATTTCAGCAGTAGGTAGGAGTGGAGTCGTCCTTGTCATTTGCATCGGTGTCGGTGATGAAGTCATTGTCTTCAGTGTTGAAGATGGACTTGGCGACGTATGCTGTAGCCATACTTGCAATGCCAGAATCAGACTCCTCCTCAGACTCCACCTCTGCCTCCTCAGAAGCGGACTCCTCCTCAGAATCCATTTCCTTGCCAACAAACGCACGTGCCTTGCCAGATGAGCTCTTCTTGTGTGATGAAGACTTTGAGGAAGACTTGGAAGAAGACTTTGAGTATTTCTTCTTCTTCTTGTCGTCAGAGTCATATTCCTTGCTCTTCTTCTTCTTTTTGTTCTCATTGTCCCACTGTGGACACTCAGAGATGAAGTGGCCAGGTTTCTTGCACTTGTGACATGTTTTCTTCTTGTAGTCGTGAGCAGAAGCTTCATCATTCCTTGAGCTTGATCGGGAAGACTTTCTGAAACCTTTCTTCTTGGTGAATTTTTGGAACTTCTTCACAAGCATAGCAAGTTCCCTTCCAATGTCTTCAGGATCATCCGAACTGCTGTCAGATTCTTCTTCAGATGAGGAGACAGCTTTTGCCTTCAAGGCACGAGTTCGCCCATAGTTTGGACCGTAGATATCTCTTTTCTCAGAAAGCTGAAACTCATGTGTGTTGAGCCTCTCAAGTATGTCAGACGGATCGAGTGTCTTGAAATCAGGACGTTCTTGAATCATCAGGGCTAGGGTGTCAAACGAACTATCAAGTGATCTCAGTAGTGTCTTGACGACTTCATGTTTGGTGATCTCAGTAGCGCTGAGGGCTTGAAGCTCATTTGTGATGTCAGTGAGTCGGTCAAATGTGAGCTGGACATTCTCATTGTCATTTCGCTTGAAGCGGTTGAAGAGGTTGCGAAGGACACTGATTCTCTGATCTCTCTGGGTTGAGACGCCTTCATTGACCTTGGAGAGCCAGTCCCAGACCAGCTTAGATATTTTCAAAGCACTCACACGGCCATACTGTCCTTTGGTCAGATGACCACAGATGATATTCTTGGCAATAGAGTCCAGTTGAACGAATTTCTTGACATCAGCAGTAGTGACACCTTCTCCAGCCTTGGGAACACCGTTCTCGACGACATACCATAGGTCAACGTCAATGGCTTCAAGATGCATGCGCATCTTATTCTTCCAGTAGGGATATTCAGTTCCATCGAAGACGGGGCACGCAGCGGAGACTTTAATTATCCCTGCAGTCGACATAGCTAAAACTCCAGGTGGTTAAACCGAATCACACAGAACAAGGGAGCACCTTGCTCTAATACCAATTGAAAGTGCGTTATATCGACTAGAGGGGGGTGAATAGGCGATTTTTATGAAAGTCTTCAATACGTGGAAGTTATGAAGACAAACGATAGAAATAAACCTATTACCCTGCAGCGGAAGGTAGACTACACTAGGCAAGCCATAGTCAAGTATTCAATAGAGTGAAAGCACAATGACTTAATAGCAGCAATGTAGTAAGGATCAGGTAGGAAGATATTATGAAGCCATACAAAACATGCAGTCACTCGGTGAAGACAAAAGATAGTGCAAACATACAATCACTTCACAAGGAGTAACAGTAAGTAAAGGGAAGGGAAGATGAAACCAGTGACTCGCTGAAGACAATGATTTGTTGGACCAGTTCCAGTTGCTGTGACAACTGTACGTCTGGTTAGGGCGGCTAGGTATTTAAACCTTAGGACACACAGTCCCGGACACCCAGTCCTGAACACGCAGCTCAGGACACCCAGTCCTCACCGTATTCCCCTTGAGCTAAGGTCACACAGACCTCGCCCAATCACTCTGGTAAGTCTTCAAGGTAGACTCCCAAACCTTCACAGACTTCGTTCACCGGCAATCCACAATGTCTCTTGGATGCTCAGAACGTGACGCCTAACCGGCTGGAGGATGCACAGACAAGAAGACTTAAGTGATGCCTAATTCTCTTTGGCTCTGGGTGGTTAGGGCTTTATCCTCGCAAGGAATTATCTCTCAAAGGCTTTGAGGTGGGTTGCTCTCAAACGAAAAAAGCCTTACTCTCAATCTGAGCAGCCAACCATTTATGGTTGTAGGGGGTGGGCTATTTATAGCCACTTGGCAACCCAACCTGATTTGTCCGAAATGACCCTGGGTCACTAAGGAACTGACATGTGTTCCAACGGTCAGATTTCAAACTCACACGGCAACTTTACTTGGGCTGCAAGCAAAGCTGACTTGTACGACTCTGGACAAGATTCGCTCTCATAGTCTTCACTCGAAGACATAGGTTTAGGCATCACTTCAGTCATTCTGACTGGTTCTCCTGGACGCCACTTAACAGTACGATGGTTCCTATGACTCAACACAAAAGAAAGAGAACTACGAAAGATCTAAGTCTTCGAGCTCCATAGGCTTCATGTGGTGTCTTCTCTTGTCATAGTCTTTAATGTGAATATCTTCATATACCACCTTTGACTTCAATGTCTTCATACATTTTTAGGGGTCATCTCTGGTAGGAAAACCGAATCAATGAGGGACTTCTACCTGTGTTATCCTGCAATTCTCACAAACACATTAGTCCCTCAACTAGGTTTGTCGTCAATACTCCAAAACCAACTAGGGGTGGCACTAGATGCACTTACAGCGCTGCATGCATCATCATCCATTTCCGGCCGTTCCTTTTTTCCTTTCTTCTGCTTGCCCCCCTCTGTCCCTTCTTCATGTGGCACCATTCCCTTGCCATCGGGCACCATAACCTGAACTGGAAGGCCCCGGTTAGATGTCGTTTCCCCAGAATGGAGTCATTGTAATCCATGGAGTCCACCGCGCTACCAAAGGAGACCTGGAGCGTATCCAGCCCCCACAAAGCTGGTATCATATCCTCTCCCCTTGGCTTGTCACGGATCACAAGCGCCCCATTCTTCTTAACTGCAGCAGATTTTTTCGGCTGTGATGTTATCTTCTTCTTCCGCGGTCGCACAGATCCTTTTCCCGCTTCATGCTCCTGTGCTTCAAACTGTTGTTTCAGGCATTGCACTTTGCTGCACTCAGGTTGCTCCGTGCCCAGCCATAGCCGCATTTTCTCAACATGGTCTGCCAATTGGTCATCCTCCTCCTGCGGTGCCGTCGCCTCATTTTCCTCAAAACCATCCATAGTGTCCACCCTGGTTGGTATTTCATGTGAGCCCTCGTCTCGTCCCCTGGCATTCCCCGATGCTTGTGAGCGCGTAGCCGACGACGCACTCCCCAGAGAGAAGTCCATACTCCGTTTTGCTCGTGGTTGTCCTGGTGATGGCGTGAATACAGCTCTATGATCAAACTTTTTGAACGGGGAGCATCTCAGCGTAGAGTCATAGGCCTTGGTGGGTAGCCCAACCCTCTTCTTCTCGCACGCCTCCTTATCATGTCCCATGAACCCACAGTGAAAGCAAAAATGCGGTACCGGTTCATACTTTAACTGGAATTTCAATCATTTAGTGGTGCCCTTTGCATTAAACTCCAGCGTCACCTCCTTCTGCAATCTTCTATTATACGGCAGCTTCACCCTCACCATTAGGAATTTCTGAGTCCCATGGCCCACCTGTGGAACATCCACCTCCAACACCTCACCCAGGGTTCCTCCCAAGGCTTCTCCATAAACCCTAGTTTGCTTCTTCCATGGCACATCAAACACTCGGACCCAAACCGGGACCGCTTCAAGCGTAGTCTCAGAGGGCTGCTCATCACCATTGAAAGGGGTGACTAGCAGAGCATCACCATCATATATCCAAGGCCCCCATCTCGCCACAAATCTAAAGTCTCCCTCCGAGAACAGAGATATGATTATAGGGAGTAGACGAGTCTGAGCCTATAAATGGATTATCGCATTATCTTCTGGAAGCCACACAATGGACTGAGATGTGTAGGACCGTAGCACCCATGAATATTGGAGCGACTAATTTCGAAGTACGCAAGACTGCTAAGCGACGTGCATGTGTAACTATATATAGCTTTGTCTCCAAGACTTTGTGCACGTACCATATCCTGATGCTCTAATTAATTTTGGACCTTATCATCAATCCGCGAATGATCGGTCGTCACATTGTGCTAGTTGCTTTTCATTGCTTTTCAGAGAGAAGGAAATGAAGACACCTCTGTCTCTGTCTCTCTCTCACCGCACAAGGGCACAAGCAAGGTCCCTCTCTGTCTCTCGTTGCACACCGAGTCACCGAGCACTAGCTAGCGCGTCCGTTCCCATTCGAAATTCCGAATCCATGGAAGCTCGTAGTAGTAGTAAACTACTCTAGATGTATAATGTGTGTGCATGCGTCAGCTAGCTATATAGCGACTAGTGCCAAAGTTGGCGAGGCACCAAGCGCATTAAGAAGCTTTGCTTTGCGGTGGAAGCGTCTTCTCGCTTCTCAGCTGCATGAATGTTTTGGGTACGCCTGCGCTCACCAGTTGTCGGTTTGCCGCATACCAATCTCGAAATGCTACACGTACTCTACTCGCTCGAGATTGTGCAGCCTTTGTAATCTCCAAGATAGATGTCGGTTTGCCGCATACCAATCTCGAAATGGTACACGTACTCCACTCGCTCGAGCTCAGAATAGCATTTTCGAAGATAGAGATGCTATTGCGAAAGCAGAGTTTCTCAGCCGAGCTCAAACCAGCTCGGGTGAATAGTAAAATTGAAAAAAAACAAAAAAATTCAAAAAAAACTGAAAAAAAAATTATGACAAAAGTTTCAAGTGCTTGCAAAAATTCTTCAAGGATCACATTCCTAGAAGGTGTGGTAAAAAATCGATACTCTGAAAATGCTATTTTCAAAAACACTTTGGAGCACTGATTTTGTTTTTTGTTTTTTGTTTTGCCACGCCTTACAGGAATGTGATTCCATAACAAAAATATTCAAGCACTTGAAACTTTTGTCAATGTTTGTAAAAAAATCAGATTTTTTTGAATTTCTTTCCATTTTACTGTTCACCGGGCTCATTTGAGCTCGAGAGCAGAAGGGCACTTTCGTGATGTGCTATATTCCTACTGAGTGCCATTCTCCTCCCTCCGAGACAGTACTTGTCCAACAACCCTAACGGCCAGTTTGGCAATAGCATGTGCACATCGACATAACCCAATAGAATATCACATGAAAACCAGGTTTAGGTAAAAATGGATGAAAACCATGCGAAAACGATATTTTGAAGTTTTCAAAAAATTCTCAAATTATACTTCATGTGAAATATTAGGAATTTTGTGTTCTATTAGCATGTGAAATTCGTAAGTTCAAACACATTAGCATTTACGTGGTACAAGAAAACAAAAATCAAAATTGAATAGTGTCGAATAGTAAATGCCGCTATGCGTTGCTGAATTTGTTCTTTTCATACCTCATAAATAGTAATCTGTTTGAATTTGGAATTTTGCAAGGCAATAGAATATCATCCTCTTAACATTTAAAAAATGGATTATTATTTTTAGAAACTTTCAAATGTGGTTTTTATGAAGTTTTCTTCGAAACTTGGTTTCCATGTGATATTCTTTTGTGCCCATAATGGATCAGCCGACGGTCTAGCCAAAATCTCACTCTACTGTTGTATGTAAAGAAAATAGAACCCATTGTACGTGTGATCCTTCCACGCGTAGATCGGCATTTTGTCCGCAAATGACCCCATTTAGATGTAGTATTTGTGCGGGAAGCGAGTGGTGGGATGCCGGTTTTAGTAAGCTTCTTGAACCTTTCACCTTGTGACGAGGACATTACTACCGTTGTTATGCCCGTAGCCCCTGCTACTACACCAATTGAATCAATTATTAGAGCTCGTGCACGCTAATTAAATTACCAAATACTTTCGTTTCTTGGAACCAATTCTAATGTTCATGAGAATATAATGTTGCCTAATTTACACACTTTTATATTGCTTAGAATTAAGGGGCCAAGCACGGACAAGAGGGATGCATATTGGAACATAATCAAGCATAGAGATGAAGACACGTGCACAGGAACAAGAATGGAGTTTCTAGTGGAGATTACAACACTTTGAAGTCACCATGATGACATATAAGGACCTAGATGAAGTAAACAAGATGACCTTTCATAAATTCCGTCCATAGATTTCTATAGGTGTTGCACCACCTTGTTTTTCGGCCAGACTCATGTAATTCTGAAATACCTCTTTATAGGTTGTTTTACAGTTCGTATAGATAGGGAAAATGACATAGGATGGGTTTTAGTCCCACTTTGTCAAGGATGAATGAAATTCCCCTCTGTCTTCATATAAATACAGTCATTAGGTCATCCTTTTATACTTGGGTTTTGTTAGTTAAAAGTTAGTCATTATAGAAATTTCGCGTACTTTGCTTGTGTCCAACGACCAAGCCAAGACCGCTTTTCGTAATCCCACTTTCATCAATAAAACTTTCATCTTTATTTGCAATATCCAGATTGCAAACATTAGTTATTTCTTGTTCTTCATTTGCTAAGATCCAGAATTAGATCTTTATGGTCAGGTTGATCATGCTTCGGCATGGATAATAACTTCTCAGAGTTGATTTAGCATGCTATCGCATCAGACCTCTCACTAAATGGTCTGGCCCAAGTGCGTGGGAGGCCACGGCATCGTTTTAAAAAAACCTGGCATTTGTTTTCATTTATTTTCTTTTCTTTACATTCTTTTAGACCTCCAAATATTATGCATAAATATATTACAAAAAACACGTAACATAAAAACATTTTTAAAAAATGTTAATTAAGCATATGAAAAATGTCAAATGTGTATAGTGAAAATGATTCTCAGGTATACTAAAAATATACAATATGTGTAAAAGGTTGATCATGTATTTAAAAATTGCTATTCAAGCATTTAAAAAAATAAAGACGTATCTGAAATATTTAATCAAGCATTAGAAAAATGTTAAATTTGTATATAGACAATCTTGATCATTTATTCAAAATATGTCAAACTTGTATTTAAAAAATGTTGATCAAGTATTTGAAAATGTTAAAATCTGTATAGAAAAAAGTTGACCATGTATTCTCAAAATGTTAAACTTCTATTTGAAAAATAATAATAAAGCATTTGAAAAATGCTAAAAATTTCTATAGAAAATATCTTGACCATGTATTCCAAAAATGCTAACCAAGCATTGAAAAAATATTAAACATGCATAAAAAATGTCTCTCATGTATGCAAAAACAATTATAAAAAGAATACATAATGTGTGTGAAAAAAGTTGATCATGTATTTAAAAAATGTGAATCAAACATTTAAAAAAATATTAATCAAGCACTGGAAAAATGTTAAATAAGTATTCAAAACTGTTAGTAAAGCTTTAGAAAAATGTTAACTATATATAAAAAAATTGACCATGTATTATAAAAAGTTAATCAAGCAATTGAAAAAAGTCTAAATGTGTATAAAAAACGTTGACCATGTGTAAAAAATGTTAAAATTGTAGTTAAAAACCGTTAAATATGTATTAGAAAAATATTCTTTGTGTATACAAAAATGTAGAGTGAAAACAAAAAGGAAACATGAAAACCAACAAGGGAAAAAAAGAAAAAAGAAAACCAAAGAGAGAAGTGCAAAATAAAAGAAAACAGTTAAAACCAATAAAGAAACAAAGAAAAACAATTAAACATTGCAAACCAATGAAAAAAGAAGGGAATGAGAAAGAAAAGAAAACCTGATGAGAACCGAAAAACCAAAAAGAAAAACACGTGAAAAAGAAAATTTAAAGAAAACCAGTTAAATAGAAAAAGAAATGAAGAAAAACCAAAGAAAATCAACGAAGATGGAAAAAAGAAAGCCAAAGAAAGGCAAAGAGAAAAACTAGTGAAAACCTAGAATAAACAAGGAAACTGAGAAAAACAAAGGAAACTGAAGTTATATCAAAAAATATAGGAAATACAAAGAAATCCGGTTAGAGAAATACAGATACCCGGGGCAGGAGCGAACATACAGCGAGCGATCCCGGAGCAGGAGCGAGCAAACTGTGCGAATAACTTCGTTAATGAGCCGGTCCACTAGCGATGCGCCTGACACGAGAGCTCATTCCATCTCGCTGATTAATAATAACAAAGCTTGGCTATTTTTTTATCTTTATCATTACTACTTAAAAAAAAGTAAGATTCTTATTTCATCTTTTCTTTCCATCATCCCTTCGTCCAACTGTCCACGTATATGATAATCAAGCATCTTAATTTACTTATCATCTGAACCAGTTCCACTTTAATTTACTTATCAAACTTGTAATCAAAATATAAAGTAATTCACAGTCAGAATTTGATGAATATTTATTTACACAATCGCATTATTATTGACACGTAAATTACAAGTTAACATACTAGAATATTTATACCCCATTACAACGCACGGGCATTGTCTAGTTTACTCAAAAAAAAAATCTCGCTGATATAGCTCTCGCCGGCGACATGCCATGTGGCTATGTCCCACATGTTGCGAGTCGCCTAAAGGGCGCCACAGGTGGCCCGACCCAGTAGGACGTGCACATCATGCTGACGTCACTCTAATTTTTTTGTTTTACTTTTATTTCTATTTTAAATATGTATATTACAAAAACTTTATTTTAATTAAGCAATTTAAAACCAGGAATTTCAAAATATGTTAAATAATCACGTGTTCCAAAAAAATGCCAAAATTTTCAAAAATGTCTGTACAACATTTAAGAAAAGTTTGGGTAGTTTAAGAAAATGTTTAACACCATTAAAAAAATTACAGCGTGTATTTTAAACTGTTACCCAGTATTTCAAAAAGTGTTCCAAAACATGTATAGATCATGTATTCTAAAAAATCTAACGTGTGTCAGAAAAATTGTTCATGTGTGCTATATAAATATAAATTTTATACCGAGAAAAAAGTTGACATGAGGTCAAAAAAACCCCAAAACCACTAATAAACAAAAAAGAAAAGTAATAAAACCATAGAAAACCAAGAAAGAAGCAAAGAAAACCAAAAGTACAATGAAGAAAGAAAGAAAAACCAAGAAAAATCATTGAGAATGCAAAAACACAAAAAATGAAATGAAGAAAAAAACTTAAAAAACAGTGAAAAAGAAGTAAAACCAATGAATAAACAAAAAAAGGAAAAATGAAGAAAATTGGACCGAGCGAACCTACAGCGACTGAGCGACAGCGATGACTGCGCTAAATGGATCGGTCCGCTAGTGGTTGCCCATAAGCGAGTCCTATTTGGAATCGGTACAGGCGACACATAGCTGTCACAGCGATTACACACAGTAGCGCCCACATCTGTCGACCAAACGTGTAACCCTATCCAAGTAGATTCTACAACCTCCTCTACCGTTTATTCTGTGTTTTCTTTTGCAAGTTTTACGGTGTTTTTATTTATTTATTTTATTAGTTTTACTTCCTTTCAAGTTTAGAAACTCGTGTGCATTTTTTGTATTCAGTAATTTTAAAAAAAATTGGGAACATTTTTAAAGTTCATGAAAATATTTTAAGTTGACAAATATTTTTGAAATTTGATGTTTCTCTGAAATTCATGGAATCAACAAATCAGTAAATATATTAAAATTCATGAACATTTTCAAAATTGACATACATTCTTAAAATTCATGATTTTTTTAAGTTCTTGATTACTTTAAAATTATTGAACAGTTTATAAATCTGTGATTTAAAAAATATGGGCAATTTCTAAATTTTGTAGATATGTTTTAGAATAGATAGAAAGTATTTGAACAGAAAATCGGCCAAAATAACAAAGGCTGAAAAAATGATCGAAAAGAAATGTGAGAAAATAGGTATGTTGAGCTCACTATCCAGTATTGGGTAAGCCTAGTTGGCACACGGAGGGTGCGCGATTGTTCACCTCCCCTCGTCTTAAAGGCTGATTAGGAGGACTCCTATTGTACCTGATATATTTTTCAGTTTTGTAGGTTCGGCAATGACGGTTGGCGGGGGTGGAAATTCCTCCCGACAAATTTCTCTAGGTTGGGAGGTGGATTGGGAGTCTGCAAAGTTTCACTCCTAACCACTTCTGCAAGGCGACGAGATAGGTGAACACAATTTCCTACCTCCTTCCTTGGTGGCAACGCCTCCCTTCCCTGCCTCCTCCATCGTTGGCTCTGGCAACGAGAGGGGTTGGGAGCCCTTGTGGTTTGGCTCCGGCTGTAGATAGGGTAGGTTTCGTGTGGGGCAGTTGCTTCTGGCGGTGACGGTAGCAACGGATCCAAGAATAATGCCCGAACTCCAGTCCCGTCTTGATGGTGTCCATGTTGGCGTGAAGGAGTCGATGGGCTCAGTCTCCTGTCACCCCTTTTCGGTCGACGGGTTTAGGACCTCGGCCGGTGGCAGTCGTCCCAGGCGGCGTCACCGGTTGGCGAGAGAGAATGGTGGTTCCATATTTAGGTTTGAGGATTGATGACGGCGGATCTGGCGCTCGGCCTCGACGATGTCGACGGCTAACGGTGACTCCAGGACTTGTGGAGGGTGGGGATGATCATCGGTCAACGCGCCATAGCGACAAAGGCCAAACTTGAGATGATCCTCGGTCGACGCATCACAACAAGGCAACTTTTTTTTCTAACGCACATGAGGAGCATATCACTCACGCACAATGTATGGAGTACACTACTCTTTTAAAAATTGTTGAAAAAATGGTACCTTGCTAGACAGATTGGTAAAAAACTGAAGATGTACTGTACAACCATAGGATGTTAAGATTGCATAAGAAACCGGATGGCAGATCAGTTGAGAACTCCGATAGTGTTGCTCGCCAGTTGACCCCCCTCCGTCCGTGGCGGCTCTCCCGGCGGCCGCTCTGGCTGGCTTGTGCGCCTGATGTTTAACTCGAGCTGTAGGTACAAGACCGAGCTCAGATGTGGACTGTGTTCTCTATTAAATCTGAGGACCAGCAACGACGGCGCTCTCACCCCGCCGCTAGTGGGCACAGAGAGAGAACGTCTGACATCCTGGGCACAAGCACCTTCAAACTAAATCCCTGCAAACACCATGAACTTTCTGATCAATTTCTCCTTGAGCGCCGGTGGATACAGTTTTCAATTGCCCGCCAAACTCTCGGAACTGAATTCAGTCGAGCAGCAAATCTTGCCGCCAAAACAAAAAACTCTTTCAATCCTCTTGGGCGCCAAACTCCATGAGCGCCCAATTTGGACAAGAATTTAATTATGACAAACCTTTAATTTTTGGATAAGTGTTTTCAGCTTTTGAAAATGGGGCGGGAAATACAACCGCCAAATATTTCAAACATGCGCCAAGGAACCTGCCTTCCGCCATTTTTTTCACAACCTTTGCAATTACTGCCCAAGCCTCTGGTTGAAATTCAAAAGGACATGAATCTCAAAGATGCAAATCTAAGCAAAGGAATAGAGAGTGCAGGCAAAAGGAACACAATTGTTTATGCAACGCATTGTTCCATGTAAGTCACAGATGAGAAGATACAGCGACACACCCAGACCAACAACAACCGTCTACTTTGAAGCACACCCATCGATCCATCCCAGCTACATACAACAATTTAAGCAAGGCGACGCGCCTCCTACGCCTTCTTGGGGGACTTGGCGGTCTTCTTCGGCGACTTGGGCTCCTTGGTTGCCTTCTCGACCATCTTCTTGGGGAGCAGCACCGGGTTGATCTTGGGGACCACGCCGCCATGCGCAATGGTGACGCCGGCGAGCAGCTTGCCGAGCTCCTCGTCGTTCCTGACGGCGAGCAGCAGGTGGCGGGGGATGATGATGCGGCTCTTCTTGTTGTCCTTCGCGGCGTTGCCCGCGAGCTCCAGCAGCTCGGCGGCGAGGTACTCGAGGACGGACGCGAGGTAGACGGGGGCGCCGGTGCCGACGCGCTGGGCGTAGCGGCCCTTCTTGAGGTAGCGCCCGATGCGGCTGACGGGGAACTGGAGCCCGGCCTTGACGGACCGCGACACGGACTTCTTCCTGGGGCCGCCCGCCTTGCACCCAGCCGCGCCCTTCTTCGTCTTCCCTGTGGTGATGGTGGCTGAGGCGTCCATGGCAAACTGCTGCACTGGAAGGGAAAGGATTCGGGAAGTGGGGAGATGAGATGTGGCGATTGGAGATTGCGGAGTGTGCTGATGACCGGGAAGAGGAGGGGAGTATTTAAACTGGAATGCAGGGGAGTTTAGAGCTTTATTCAACCTTTTTTTTTTCTCGAATATGCATCAGTGTGCGTGTCATATATTTAAGGGGGGAAAGGGAAAGACTCCCTCCATGTTCAAAATGTTACAAGAATATTTACAGGTGGCTCATAGCCACTCCACAGCATACTACAGTCTACTACTCGACACTACCCCACGTTGCGAGGCCATCAAAGAACGCCTCAACTTCCCCTCTTAGTAGCCCTGCCTGTTTCCATGCTCGGGCCTCTCACTGCTTCGCAGCACCTATCCCGTAGGTGGCGTCGCTCCATCGAAGACCATGGCATTGCGGTGCGTCCACGGCTCCCATAAGACAAGGATGCAAATTGGCCTTGCTAACTTCTTATGTTGTCCACTTTATTCTTGTCGAATGCACCACTCGGGTAGTGTCTCATTTGTTGTAGGGGTTCTGTCCGATTGCCCCATAGTCAGGCATACCCTTGCCCAAACCTCCCGTGTGAACACACACCCAATTATGATGTGGGTCATGGTTTCATCGTGTTGGTTGCATAGTGGGCATGAACTCTGGTGAGGAAGTCCCCTGCGTGCTAGTCGGTCAAAGGTCCAACATCTATTCTTGATGGCCAGCAAACAAAGAAACGTTTCTGCAGTGGCGCCCTGGACTTCCAGGTGAAATCTGCCGTAGGCGCGACCTGGAGACCGGAGAACTTGGCCGCGTAAACAGATCGCGCCGAGAACATGCCATCCTTCTCCCATGCCCACTTGATACTGTCCTGCGTGGCAAGCTGGAGGTCAATCGCATCCACTCGTTTAGATCCAGGAATTGCCGAAGCATGGTTGTCGTAAGTTCTGGCCCAATGTCTAGAGCCCAAGTGTGATCCGCCAGAGCTTCAACGACCGTGCGAGTTGATCTAGTTTGCCTTGCCACCGTTGTGCATAGTAGGGGTGCTAGCTCCTCCACTCGGTATCCGTCGAGCCATCTATCTTCCTAGAAGAGCTCTACCTCACCATTCCCCATGGTGATTGTAGTTGCTGCGCGAAAAAGTGCCATCGATTCTGTCAGCACGGAAATCCTGAACCGAGACCATGGCCTGGACTGATCAGTACGCTGCAACCACGGCCATCTCACCGACATGGCAGTGTTCAACCATCGCAGGTTCGCTATTCTGAGACCGCCCGCCCACTTTGGGCGGCAAACAGAGTCTCATGCCATAGCGTAGTTTTCGCCCCTGGCCTCCATCTTGCCACACCACAGGAAACCTCGACATATCTTCGTTAATGCCGTCATAGTTCTTGGAGGTATCTGAAGTGCCATCATCGCATGGATCGGAAGTGCGCACAGTACTGAGAGGATAAGTATGAGCCGACCAATCTTGGGCAAGGTAGCCGCCTTCCAGTTGGGTAGACGACTAGCAAATTGTTCCACCAGATACTGAAACTGTGCAGCGGTGGCCTTCCTGATTCTGAGTGGAAGGCCTAGGTACTTGCATGGGAAATATGCACTTGTGCATGCTAGTGTGCGGCAAACCGAGTCCAACTCCACGCGTGAGCACCTAATGGGTAGTGTCGCGCTTTGGGATAGATTTACCATGAGGCCCGAGGCTGCCCCGAAGAGTGTCAGGATCTCCCGATACGCCCTTTGTAGAAGATATTCCCTAGAGGCAATAATAAATGATATTATTTATCTCCGAGTTCATAATTATGTTTATGTTCCATGCTATAACTGCAATGATTCTCGAGTCTGCAATATCCACGAGGCTCGGAGGAAGACTCATATGCACGTGTGGAATAATAAACGGTAAGAAGTATTCCTAGTCTGGCCTCTAAGACTAGCTCAAGTGTTGCATGATGGTTCTGTTTTCCTGATCATGGGCGTGTCTATGCCAACAATTTTAAGGGCACAATGTTAAGAGAACATTTGTGTTGAATCGACCCGGATTGATGTTATGCTATGAGATTCATTCGTCACAAATTAATGGTACATAACACAGAGATGGTTAATGTTTGCATGATTCCTTAGACCATGAGAGTATTGAGTTTCTTCATGCTTGTTTCATGAACTTTGGGGTTTGCTAAACGTCATCCGTAAATGGGTGGCTATTACGGCGGCTTACGGGTTCATGGAAAAGTATGTCAAGTAACTTGATAGCTCAAGATTGGGATTTGCTCCTCCGACGATGGAGAGATATTCTCGGGACCTCTCGGTGTTACGGTATCCATAATCGTCTGGCCAGACACCTTGTGATTTGATCACTGGGATGCCGGAACACGGAAACGAGAAAAGAGAACAAAACCGGTAACGAGGTAACTTGCATGGTGGACAAATTGTTCGTCCACGGGGATGCAACAAATCTCACCTCGGGTGTTTGTGACATATCGCGAAGCAACAGGAATAGCTCACTGCAACTGGAGGTTCACTCGAATATTCATTCGTGTGGGTATAGGGGTCAATATGGGTGTCCACGGCTCCAATGTTGATCATTGATCGGAAGGGGTTCCGGGTCATGTTTATACTTCACCGAACCTATAGGGTCACACGCTTAAGGGTCATCTATCTGCTGAATACTAGACAGGGAGTCTGAGAGAAAATCACCGAAAAGTTTCGGACAGCGGAAAAGTTCCATAGAGAGAGGTCACCGGATGAGTTTCGGTGAAACCGAAAAAGTTGTTTCGGGGTATGCCATTAAGTCAAAATGGTTTCGGCACATGCCTGATAATTCTTGGAGGGTGCCAGAATCATTCTGGAAACTTTTTGGAATTTTCAGAAATAAAAACCGGAAATGTTCCGGAGCTGCAGGAACCGGTTCAGATGCTTTTCGCAGATGAAAATCACTAAACTGGAATTGTTCCAGAACGCGTTGAAAATTATTATGGTGGGTACTGGAAATGTTCTAAGCCCACATAAATATTTTCAGTTCGATCAGACGCTGAAAATTGTCGTCGTGAATAGTGAAAATCAGCTTTATGGCTACTTTATGGAAAGCCACCTTTTGGGGCTTTGCTCCAAAAGATCTTGGGGATGACATGGATGGATAGGAGCCATTTTTTGGGCCCCTCATGGGGGTGTGGCCGGCCACATGGGGTATCCCCCCTTGGGGACCCTCTTGTTCCTTGGTTTCACTCCTAGGTCCTTGTGAAAGGACTTCATTCATGTGCATTTTGGGTTTTTGTGTGAAACTACCCTACCCCTTGGGATTTCCTATAAATAGAGGTGGAGGGGCATCCCTCCACACTCATCCCTTGCTCTCATACATATGCCATGCATTATCTGGCTTCTTCTCTCCCTCCCACGAAAAGAGTTTCATAGAGCCGTAAGGCTGTCTGGGTTCCGACAGGAACTAGTTCTGGACGGCGAAGCCCTGCCGGATAGATGATAATGTATGTGTGCAACTCTCTAGAGAGATCGTAGTTTCGGTCTTAGTTCGTGAGTGCCTCCCGAAGGGCTGTCCGTGTGACCGTCCGAGTTTTGGAGGTCCTCCCGAAGGGCTGCCCCGAGTGACCGTTCGAGTTTCGAAGGTCCTCCCGAAGGGCTGTCCGCGACACCGTCCGGGGGGCTGTCCGACCGCCTCCCGGAGGGCTGTCTGAGGAGCAGATGAGGGTATACATCCTCGTGGTTGGGAGGTTGTAAATCCTAGCTGCGAGGATCTGCACCACCAATCGTCATCAACTTTACTTCCCGCTGCGCTATGAGTCGGTAACGAAAAAGATCAAACCATGTATGCAGTCTCCATAGTGGTCCTGGGCTAGTGCGTAGGTCGGAATTTTTTTGTTTTCTGCTGCGTTACCCTACACCCTTATCTCTTGGTCATTAGCCTTGAAGAATACCATTACGTCGTCGGTGAACATATATACTTGTTGGTGGACACCGACTCGGGCCAAGGGTGCGAAGATGCCCCTATCAGTGGCCTTCTTGAACAGGGACTAAAGCGGCTCCATGCACAAGATAAAGAGCATAGGGGAAATCGGATCGCCCTGCAGAAGGCCGCATGCATTGTATATTGTAGCCCCTGGTACTCTGTTCACCACGATCTTTGTAGTCGAGGTGGCAAGTAGTCCACAGATCCATGTGATCCACTTTCTCCCAAAACCCATCTGTGTCATCACCTCCAAAAGGAAAGGCCACTTAACCGTGTCAGAAGCCTTTGAAATGTCGAGCTTGAGAAGCACCATTGGATCCATGAGCGCATGTAACCTTCGTGCTGTGCATTGGACGAGCATGAAGTTGTCATGCAGAGAACGGCCCCTGACGAAAGAACTTTGGTGATTAGCCACCAGGAATGGCAGCTCGTCCACCAATCTTGTGGCAAGTACTGTGTCGAAAATCTTGGTCGCGCCATGGATTAGGCTCACCGATCGGTAGTCTTTCAGATCAATGACACCCTCTTTCTTTGGCAGCAGGGTTACCACGGCTCTATTGATGGCTGCCAACCCTCTTGTGTCTCCGTGGAGGAAATGATCCATCGCCCTCATGAAGTCAACTTTGATGATCGGCCAGCAAGTTGCGTAGAACCGCCCCGTGAAGCCGTCCGGGTCTGGTGCCTTTTCAAGCGGCATCGATTTGATAACCTTCTCCACTTCCTCCAGCGAGAAAGGCGTCTCCAGGTGTGTCAAGTCTCTTGTCGATAGATCCAAGCTGTCCAAATCAATGGCATGCATCCGTGGCTGGGACGAGCCCAAGGTGCTCGAGAAGTGGGCGTCCACTGCTTTGGCAATATTCTCTTGGCCGATGAAGATCTCGCCGTTGTGGCGCAAGGTGAGAATGGCATTCTTAAGCTGCCTGCGGCATGCATGGCGATAGAAAAACGTGGTATTGGCGCCCCCTCCTTGAGGTTAAGCATGCGGGATCGTTGCCAAGTAATCATCCTTTCGAGAGAGCTCAAACCCAACAACTTCTTCTTAAGCACCTTGTGTAGCCAATGCTCGTTGTCAGAGAGAGTTCGAGAGTCTGCTATCGCGTCCAGCCGGTATATGATGTCGTGAGCGATGAGAATTTGCATCTTGATGTTACCTATCCATCTTTCACTCCACCGCTGAAGCTTCTTTGTTGTAGCCCGTAGGTTGCAATCTAGCACTTTGAATGGGTTCCCCGATGATGGAACCGAGTGCCATGCTTCCGCTACGGCGTCCATGAACCCCTCTGCTTTCGGCCAAAACGATTCGAAGCGAAACCACCTTCCCATATGGAAAGCCGCGTCTGGGTCAAGTAGGAGCGGGCAGTGGTCAGATACCGCAGAGCCTAGTACCGCAAGCAAGAACGATGGGAGCAAGTCCTCCCATGAGTTCATAGTGAACACATGATCGATCTTTTCCAATGTGGGGAGTCTCCTTTCATTGCTCCACGTGTACTGCCTCCCAAGTAGGTATAGCTCTTTGAGTTCCAGCCGATTTAGCTTAGCTCTAAATCGTGCGATCGTCCGGTGGTTGATTAGCTCATTGTTCTTGTCCTCCGGGTTTGCAAGCAGGTTGAAGTCACCCGCCAGCATCCACGGTTCGACATGCAGGTCTCGAATCTCCTCTAGTTCGAAAATGAAAGCTACCTTGTCAGCATCCGACTATGGTCCGTAGACGCCCGTAAGCCACCAAACCGGGGCTCCATGCGGCTGCACTAACGCCATCAGGGTGTTCGTAGTGGTGTGCGGGCTAGACATCAAGACTACCGTATCATCCCATGCAATGAGGATTCCACCTCGGGTGCCCACAGCTGACAAGTAAAAGTAGTTCTCAAATCTATTACCAAGGCACTGCCTAATCAAGTCACGGGATACAACTTCCACTTGTGTTTCCTGGAAACATACGATCCTAGGGTTAGAGGCCGCCACAACTTGAAAGATTGTACTCTCCATGTCGGCGAGTTTAGTCCACAAACATTCCACACTAGGAGCTTTGGTGGTTGTGCAGCCATAGAGAAGGCCCACAAAGCCATGTGTCGGTAGGGACCGAATCACTCCACGGCAGCCATCTCCGCTATGGGTAGGATGGACGGGTCCCATCCAAACAGGGCAAGAATGGCTGCCACCTAACCCTCTGCCAATGGCCTGGAAAACAGCTTCGTGTAGGCCTCTAGTGCTTCATCACTGATGATCTCTGCCTCGTTCGCCAGGCACAACTTTCTGATGATCACCTGCTTTTTGCTTAGAAGCTTTGGATCCCCTGGCCGGGCCCCGGGCTAGGTGGGCACTTCTATGGGGTGTGGTGTTTGGGACTGGTCTCCTCTGTCTTGGCCTGCACATGGTGGCTGGTGGTGCTCTGTCCGCCGGCTGCGGCAGGACTGGGGTTAGCGCGCGCCGTAGCTTCGCATAGAGTTGGTCTAGTTGGGAGCCACCAGACTGAGCTCTCGTGTTTGTATGAGCAGGGGCGTCTTCTGGGTCATTCCAGGCAAGGGTGTTGTGGTCAGAGAGACTAACACAAACCCAATCCTGAGATTGCATGCGCGCGCCTGCGTCTACGTGAGCAGTGCTCTCCTCCTGCATGGGCGCTAGGCCCCACACGCCTGTCGTTATTGGGTGGATGGGAGAATCCCACGCAGCCCCATCCAATTTGCTGTCCTGTAGTGTTTGATCCATGCGGGCCCCGCCATTCTCGGTCGCTAGTGGTCATTCCTCCTGATCCTCCTGGATGGTCACATCCCACACGCTGAATCTTATCCTGTTGGCTCCGTCGTCCCTTGCAGCCTCATCTTGCAGTTGCCCTGCCTCCTCGTCAGCATTTTGGTCAAGCGTGCGCCGCGATTGGGCGAGAGATGGTGGGGATTCCAATCCCGAAGCTCCCAGACGCCGCGTCAGGTTGCTCGACTGTCGGGACGCACAAGACGACACCGGCGAGTATTGCTCCACCTCTCTTCGCGCCATGCTTTGCACAGAGATGGCCAGGCCTGCCAGTGGGTGATGTCGCTTGAAGCTAAATCGGTATTTCACCAATGAGAAAGGGATGATGCAGCACAGCGGCGGTAGGTATTTCCCTCAGATATGAAACCAAGATTATTGAACCAGTAGGAGAACCAAGCAACACAACGTAAACATCCCCTGCACACAGATAACAAATCCTCGCAACCTGATGTGTTAAAGGGGTTGTCAATCCCTTTCGGGGTACGACGCCTCAAGTGGCAAACGGACATGAGATAAAATTGTAGTAAATTGATAGATCAAACGCTAAATAAAATAAATAAGGAAAAATTGCAGGAAGGTATTTTTATATTTTTGGTTTAATAGATCTAAAAATAAATGCAAGATAAAAGTAGATCGCAAAGGCAAATATATGAGAAAGAAGACCCAGGGGTCGTAGGTTTCACTACCGGCTTCTCTCTAGAAAAATAGCAAACGGTGGGTAAACAAATTACTGTTGGGCAATTGATAGAACTTCAAATAATTATGACGACATCCAGGCAATGATCATTATATAGGCATCACATCCAAGATTAGTAGACCGACTCCTGCTTGCATCTACTACTATTACTCCACACATCGTCCGCTATCCAGCATGCATCTAGTGTATTAAGTTCATGGAGAAACGAAGTAATGTAATAAGAATGATGACATGATGTAGAAAAGATCTATTTATGTAGAGATAGACCCCATCGTTTTATCCTTAGTAGCAACGATACATACGTGTTGTTTCCCTTTCTGTCACTGGGATCAAGCACCGTAAGATCGAACCCACTACCAAGCACCTCTTCCCATTGCAAGATAAATAGACCAAGTTGGTCAAGAAAAACCCAAATATCGGAGAAGAAATACGAGGCTATAAGCAATCATGCATATAAGAGATCAAAGAAACTCAAATAACTTTCATGGATATAAAAAGATATAACTGATCATAAACTGACAGTTCATCATATCCCAACAAACACACCGCAAAAAGAGTTACATCATATGGATCTCTAAGAGACCATTGCATTGAGAATCAAGAGAGAGAGATGAAGCCATCTAGCTAATAACTACGGACCTGAAGGTCTACAAAGAACTACTCACGCATCATAGGAGAGGCACCAATGGAGGTGGTGAACCCCATCCGAGATGGTGTCTAGATTGGATCTGGTGGTTCTGGACTCTGCAGTGGCTGGATGAATATTTCGTCGCTCCCCCTAGGGTTTCTAGAATATTGGGGTATTTATAGAGCAAATAGGCGGTCCAGGGGGCACCCTAGGTGGGCACAACCCACCAGGGCACGCCTGGGCCTCCTGGCGCGCCCTGGTGGGTTGTGCCCCCCTCGGGGCACCCCCTGGGTGCAGCCAGGGCCTGTTGTGTTCCTTCTGGCCCATAAAAATTCTCCGTAAAGTTTCGGGGCATTTGGAATCCGTTTGATATTGATTTTCTGCGATGTAAAAAACATGGAAAAACAACAACTGGCACTTGGCACTATGTCAGTAGGTTAGTACCAAAAAATGATATAAAATGACTATAAATGATTGTAAAACATCCAAGATTGATAATATAACACCATGGAACAATCAAAAATATAGATACGTTGGAGACGTATCAGCATCCCCAAGCTTAACTCCTACTCGTCCTTGAGTAGGTAAGTGATAAAAATAGAATTTTTGATGTGGAATGCTGCCTATCATGTCATATCATATTCTTTTCTTTATAGCATGGACATTTGGACTTTTAGTTGTTCAAAGCAATAGTCTAGTTTTGACATGATGATTTATATACTCAAGTATATGAACAAGCAACCAAGTCTTTCAAAATATCAATGCTAAAATAAGTTATCCCTAGCCCATCATGCTCAAACATTGATCCAATCATGAAACACACTCGAATATTAGCTACACCCAATACTTAAGTATGATCATATTGCCTCCTAGTTGGTGCTTTTATAAGAGAAGATGGAGACTCAAAATAAAAATTGCATAAAGTAAAAGAAAGGCCCTTCGTAGAGGGAAGTAGGGATTTGTAGAGGTGCCAGAGCTCAAAGCGAAAAACTTAGAGATAAAAACATTTTGGGAGGTGTATCCATCCCACCAACGAAAACGACTTAGAGTTCCCAACACTTCCCATGCTAGATATATCATAGGCGGTTCCCAAACAGAAAATAAAGTTTATTCCTTTTTCCACCATACTTTCACTTTCCATGGCTAACCGTATCCACGGGTGCCCTCCATACCAACACTTTCCAAGGAATTTATTATTTGACAACATAAAGTAAATTCATTTTTTTGCATTTCGGGACTGGGCATACCTAATACCTTTGCCTCACTCTCGTGCAATGACAAGTGAATAAACACTCATCTTGAGAATAACACATCTAGCATGGAAAATATTAGCCACCCCTCACCGCTCCGCGAGCGAAACAAACACACACAAGAGAAGTTTATTTTGAAAATTAGAGATGGCGCATGCAAATTTGCTTAGAACGGCAAAAGAATGCCACATATAGGTAGATATAGTGGACTCATGTGGCAAAACTGGTTTAAAGGTTTTGGATGCACAAGTAGAGATCATACTTAGTGCAAAATGAAGGCTAGCAAAAGATTGAGAAGCGGCCAACCAAGAAACAGATAATCTCATAAGCAAGCATTAAGCATAAATAACACCGAATAATGCACCACAAGTAGGATATAATTTCATTGCATGACTATCGACTTTCGTACTTGCATAGGGAACCACAAACCTTAACACCAATATTCTTACTAAAGCATAATTACTCACCAACATAACTCACATATCACATCATCATATCTCAAAACTATTACTAAGAATAAAGTTTATTTTGTCCAATGGTCTTCATGAAAGTTTTTATTATATCTTTCTTGGATATCTATCACTTTCGG
The DNA here is from genome assembly GCF_003073215.2 of Triticum urartu. Taxonomy (NCBI): domain Eukaryota; kingdom Viridiplantae; phylum Streptophyta; class Magnoliopsida; order Poales; family Poaceae; genus Triticum; species Triticum urartu. Next base: position 171,491,492 of record NC_053027.1, read on the forward strand.
ACTAATTTTCATGTGTTGCTTTTGACAAGCTCCAACAAATATAAGTGAAGATCATGAGGACAATAAATTTCTCTTTCTCTCAAATTAATTTAAGTGAAGCAAAAGAGAATTTCTTAAAAAAATTACTAACTCTCAAATAAATCTAAGTGAAGCAAGAGAGCATTTCTTCAAAAATACTAAAGCACACCATGCTCAAAAAGGTATAAGTGAAGCACTAGAGCAAGTCCATAGCTCATAAAAAATTTAAGTGAAGCATAGAGAGCAATTCTAACAAGTCATGATATAATTTTGGCTCTCCCAATAGGTGTGTCCAGCAAGGATTGATGACTAAAAGCAAAAAATAAAACAAGCAAAGACTCATATCATACAAGACGCTCCAAGCAAAACACATATCATGTGACAAATAAAATTCTAGCAAGGATTGATGACTAAAAGCAAAAAATAAAACAAGCAAAGACTCATATCATACAAGACGCTCCAAGCAAAACACATATCATGTGACAAATAAAATATAGTTTCGAGTAAAATACCGATGGTCGTTGGAAGAAAGCGGGGATGCCACTCGGGGGCATCCCCAAGCTTAGTTGGTTGCTCATTTTTGGATAATAGCTTGGAATGCCGGGGCATCCCCAAGCTTAGGATCTTCCATCCTTCCTTCATCCATCGTAAGATAACCCAAAACATGAAAACTTCAATCACACAAAACACAACAAAACCTTCGTGAGATCCGTTAGTATAAGAAAGCAAACCACTACTATAAGTACTGTATCAAACCAATTCATATTTTTGTTTTTGTATTATATCTACTGTATTCCAACTTTTCTATGGCAAAAACTCATCAAAGAAAACCATAGAGCCATCAAAATAAGCACACAACACAAAAAAAACAGAATCTGTCAAAACAGAATATTCCATAGAAATCTGACTATTTAGAATACTTCTGTAACTCAAACAATTCTGAAAAATTAGGATGACCTGAGAAATTTTTTATATTGACCTACCTCAAGTGGAATGGGTATTTTATCGCTCTCTGGTAAAAAATGAAAATTAATTTCGTGAGCGTAAAAGTTTCTATTTTTCAGCAAGATCAAACAACTATCACCCAAGAAGATCCTAAAGGCTTTACTTAGCACAAACACTAATTAAAACATAAAAACACAATCATAACAGTAGCATAATTTTGTTAACACACAAAAATAGGAAGCAGAAAGCAAAAATAAAATTTATTCATTGGGTTGCCTCCCAACAAGCGCTATAGTTTTACACCCCTAGCTAGGCATAATATTTCAACGATGCTCACACAAAAGATAATAACTGAAACACAAACAGAACATCATGAATCATGTGACAAACACATTTAAGTCTAACATACTTCCTATGCATAGGAATTTTATAGGAAAACAAATTATCAAGACAAGAAATATCTAGCATATGCAAAGGAGAGGAATAAAACATTGGCAATCTCAACACGATGAGAGGAAATTTGACAACATGGAAATTTCTACAACCATATTTTCCTCTTTCATAATAATTATATGTAGGATCATAATCAAATTCAATAATATAGCTATCATACAATTTTTTTCTTTATGATCCATATGCATGCAAAGTTGGCACTCTTCCAAAATAGTGGGATTATCATTAAATAAAGTCATGACCTCTCCAAACCCACTTTGATCAAAAAATTCACAAGATTGAACAATCTCCGAGTATGTGGGATTATTATTTCCTAAAGTCGACACTCTTCCATACCCACTTTCAATATTATTGAAAACATATTCATCGTGAGGCTTAAATAAAATTTCAAGATCAGAAGAAGAATCACCTCAATCATGATCATTGCAACTAGTGGACATGGCAAAATTAGCATCCCCAAGCTTGGGGTTTTGCATACTATTAGAACAATTGACATTAATAGAATTTATAGAAAAATCATTGCAATCATGCTTTTCATTCAAGGAGCTATCATGAATAACTTCATAAATTTCTTCATCACAATTTTCAGATTCATGATTCTCAAGCAAAACTTCATGAAGATAATCTAGTGCACTCAAATCACTAGCAATTGCTTCATCATAATTGGATCTTTTTAAAATATTAGCAAGTGGATGAGGATCCATATCAATAGATTTTTAGCAAGCGAATATGCAAGCAAATAGAAGGCACATGGCAACACAAGCAAACATGAGATCTGACGAGAAAACGACCGACGAAAAAAAACGGGCAAATAAACCGGCAAATTTTTGTGAAGTGGGGGAGAGGAAAACGAGAGGCAAATGGAAAATAATGTAAATTGCGAGGAGATGATATTTGTGATTAGGAACCTGGTATATGTTGAAGATCCTCCCCGACAACGGTGCCAGAAATTCCTTTTGATGTTGCTTGAAGCTACGTCGGTATTTCCCCAAAGAGGAAGGGATGATGCAGCACATCGACGGTAGGTATTTCCCTCAGATATGAAACCAAGGTTATCGAACCAGTAGGAGAACCAAGAAACACAACATAAAAATAGCCCCTGGACACAGATAACAAATCCTTGTAACCCGACGTGTTGAAGGGGTTGTCAATCCCTTTCGGGGTACGTAGCCTCAAGTGGCAAACGGATGTGAGATAAATTTGTAGTAAATTGATAGATCGAATGCTAAATAAAATAAATAAGGAAAAACTGCAGCAAGGTATTTTTGTATTTTTGGTTTAATAGATCTGAAAATAAATGCAAGATAAAAGTAGATCGCAAAGGCAAATATATGAGAAAGATAACACGGGGGCTGTAGGTTTCAATAGTGGCTTCTCTCGAGAAAAATAGCAAATGGTGGGTAAACAAATTACTGTTGGGAAATTGATAGAACTTCAAATAATTATGACAATATCCAAGCAATGATCATTATATAGGCATCACGTCCAAGATTAGTAGACCGACTCCTGCCTGCATCAACTACTATTACTCCACACATCGACCGCTATCCAGCATGCATCTAGTGTATTAAGTTCATGGAGAAACGGAGTAATGCAATAATAACGATGACATGATGTAGACAAGATCTATCTATGTAGAGATAGACCCCATCGTTTTATCCTTAGTAGCAATGATACATATGTGTCGTTTCCCTTTCTGTCACTGGGATCAAGCACCGTAAGATCGAACCCACTACATAGCACCTCTTCCCATTGCAAGAGAAATAGATCAAGTTGGAAAAAAACCCAAATATTGGAGAAGAAATACAAGGCTATAAGCAATCATGCATATAAGAGATCAAAGAAACTCAAATAACTTTCATGGATATAAAAAGATATAATTGATCATAAACTCAAAGTTCATCAGATCCCAACAAACACACCACAAAAAGAGTTACATCATATGGATCTCCAAGAGACCGTTGTATTGAGAATCAAGAGAGAGAGAGAGAGATGAAGCCATCTAGCTACTAACTACGGACCTGAAGGTCTACAAAGAACTACTCACGCATCATCGGAGAGGCACCAATGGAGGTGGTGAACCCATCCGAGATGGTGTGTAGATTGGATCTGGTGGTTCTGGACTCTGCAGCGGCTGGATGAATATTTTGTCACCCCCTAGGGTTTCTAGAATATTGGTGTATTTATAGAGCAAAGAGGTGGTCTGGGGGCACTCAAGGTGGGCACAACCCACCAGGGCGCGCCTGGGCCTCCTAGCACGCCCTAGTGGGTTGTGCCCCCCACGGGGCACCCCCCAGGCGCAGCTAGGGCCCGTTGTGTTCCTTCTGGCCCATAAAAATTCTCTGTAAAGTTTCGGGGCATTTGGACTCCGTCTGATATTGATTTTCTGCGACGTAAAAAACATGGAAAAACAACAACTGGCACTTGGCACTATGTCAATAGGTTAGTACCAAAATATGATATAAAATGACTATAAATGATTGTAAAACATCCAAGATTGATAATATAACTACATGGAACAATCAAAAATTATAGATACGTTGGAGACGTATCAATGGGCCAGGATCCACGCGTTCCTCCAGGAGTGGCCCGTCAACTGGGCCGTTGCCAATCAGCCTGCTGGGCTCCACAGCGGGCGTGACGACAACCACACAGCTGCTGTCGGGGCCGGGACGTGCGTCCGGTGGGGTTGCGGTTTTAACGGTGCCGCGGGTCACCGACGGTGGCACGCCGACCACCAGAGGCAAGCATGCCTGACCAGCCGGGGGAGCCCTAAAACCACCCAGCTGGCCGCCGAACCGCCAGGCCCCACCAGGACCAGCATCCCGAGCCCTGTCCACCTTGTCATCCTCATCATCTGTAACGCCCCGGATGTAGCATTCCATAATTGTAACTCCAACTCTTGCCATTTCCGGCTATGTGATATGTTAGTTCCTTCGTGGTTGGGTTTTTGTCTTTCGTTTTGCATTTTTTTCATGTCATGCATTGTTGGAAATATGCCCTAGAGGAAATAATAAAATGATTATTATTATATTTCTTTGTTCATGATAATTGTCTATTGTTCATGCTATAATTGTGTTATCCGGAAATCGTAATACATGTGTGAATACATAGACCACAACACGTCCCTAGTGAGCCTCTAGTTGACTAGCTCGTTGATCAAAAGATAGTCATGGTTTCCTGACTATGGACATTGGATGTCATTGATAACGGGATCACATCATTAGGAGAATGATGTGATGGACAAGACCCAATCCTAAGCATAGCTCAAAGATCGTGTAGTTCGTTTGTTGTAGCTTTTCTGAATGTCAAATATCATTTCCTTAGACCATGAGATTGTGCAACTCCCGGATACCATAGGAGTGCCTTGGGTGTGCCAAACGTCACCACATAACTGGGTGACTATAAAGGTACATTACAGGTATCTCCAAAAGTGTCTGTTGGGTTGGCATGAATCGAGACTGGGATTTGTCACTCCGTATGACGGAGAGGTATCTCTGGGCCCACTCTGTCATGCATCATCATAATGAGCTCAATGTGATCAAGTGGTTGATCACATGATCATGCATTACGGTATGAGTAAAGTGACTTGCCGGTAACGAGACTGAACAAGGTATTGGGATACCGACGATCGAGTCTCGGGCAAGTAACGTACCGATTGATAAAGGGAATTGTATACGGATTGATTGAATCCTCGACATCGTGGTTCATCCGATGAGATCATCGTGGAGCATGTGGGAGCCAACATGGGTATCCAGATCTCGTTGTTGGTTATTGACCGGAGACTCGTCTCGGTCATGTCTGCATGTCTCTCGAACCCGTAGGGTCTACACACTTAAGGTTCGGTGACGGTAGGGTTGTTAGGAAGACTTGTATGTGATTACCGAATGTTGTTAGGAGTCTCAAATGAGATCCTGGACGTCACGAGGAGTTCCGGAATGGTTCGGAGGTGAAGATTTATATGTAGGAAGTTGTCATACAGTCACCGGAAAGGTTCGGGGGCATATCGGTATTGTACCGGGGCCACCCGAGGGGTTCCGGGGGTCCACCGGGAGGGGCCACCTCTCTCGGAGGGCCTAATGGGATGTAGAGGAAAGGGAATCATCCCTACATGGGCTGGCCGCATCCCCCCCTTGGGCCCATGCGCCTAGGGTTGGGGGGGGGAACCCTAAAGGGGGCGCCCCCCTTGCTTGGGGGGCAAGCCCCCTCCCCTTGGCCGCCGCCCCCTCTAGATCTCATCTAGAGGGGGCCGGCCCCCTTCCTCCTTCCCCTATAAATAGAGGGGTAAGGGGAGGGCTGCAAAGAACATCCAAGGCGCAGCCCCTCCCCTCCCCAACACCTCTCCTCCTCCGTAAGAGCTTGGCGAAGCCCTGCCGGAGTACTGCAGCTTCACCACCACCACGCCGTCGTGCTGCTGTTGGAGCCCTCTTCCTCAACCTCTCCCTCCTCCTTGCTAGATCAAGGCGCAGGAGATGTCCTCGCTCCGTACGTGTATTGAACGCGGAGGTGCCATCCGTTTGGCGCTAGGATCTTCGGTGATTTGGATCACGACGAGTACGACTCCATCAACCCCGTTCTCTTGAACGCTTCCGCTCGTGATCTATAAGGGTATGTAGTTGCACTCCTCTCTCCCTCATTGCTAGATGACTCTATTGATTGATCTTGGTGATGCGTAGAAAATTTTAAAATTCTGCTACGTTCCCCAACAGTGGTACCAGAGCTAGGTCTATGCGTAGTTACTATGCACGAGTAGAACATAAAGTAGTTGTGGGCGTCGATATTGTCAATTATCTTGCCGTTACTAGTCTTATCTTGATTCGGCGGCATTGTGGGATGAAGCAGCCCGGACTGACCTTACACGTACGCTTACGTGAGACTGGTTCCACCGACTGACATGCACTAGTTGCATAAGGTGGCTGGCGGGTGTCTGTCTCTCCCACTTTAGTCGGATCGGATTCGATGAACAGGGTCCTTATGAAGGGTAAATAGAAATTGGCAATTCACGTTGTGGTTTTGGCGTAGGTAAGAAACGTTCTTGCTAGAAACCTATAGCAGCCACGTAAAAACTTGAAACAACAATTAGAGGACGTCTAACTTGTTTTTGCAGCAAGTGTTTTGTGATGTGATATGGACAAAGGATGTGATGAATGATATATGTGATGTATGAGATGATCATGTTCTTGTAATAGGAATCACGACTTGCATGTCGATGAGTATGACAACCGGCAGGAGCCATAGGAGTTGTCTTTATTTATTTATGACCTGCGTGGCAACATAAACGTCATGTAATTACTTTACTTTATTGCTAAATCGTTAGCCATAGTAGTAGAAGTAATAGATGATGAGACAACTTCAAGAAGACACGATGATGGAGATCATGATGATGGAGATCATGGTGTCATGCCGGTGACAACGATGATCATGGAGCCCCGAAGATGGAGATCAAAAGGAGCAAATGATATTGGCCATATCATGTCACTATTTGATTGCATGTGATGTTTATCATGTTTTACATCTTATTTGCTTAGAACGACGATAGCTTAAATAAGATGATCCCTCGTAATAATTTCAAGAAAGTGTTCCCCCTAACTGTGCACTGTTGCGAAGGTTCGTTGTTTCGAAGAACCATGTGATGATCGGGTGTGATAGATTCTAATGTTCGAATACAACGGGTGTAAGACAGATTTACACACGCAATACACTTAGGTTGACTTGACGAGCCTAGCATGTACAGACATGGCCTCGGAACACGGAAGACCAAAAGGTCGAGCATGAGTCGTATAGAAGATACGATCAACATGAAGATGTTCACCGATGTTGGCTAGTCCGTCTCACGTGATGATCGGACACGGCCTAGTTAACTCGGATCATGTTATACTTAGATGACTAGAGGGATGTCTATCTGAGTGGGAGTTCATTGAATAATTTGGATAGATGAACTTAATTATCATGAACTTAGTCTAAAATCTTTACAATATGTCTTGTAGATCAAATGGCCCACGTTGTCCTCAACTTCAACGCGTTCCTAGAGAAAACCAAGCTGAAAGACGATGGCAGCAACTATACGGACTGGGTCCGGAACCTGAGGATCATCCTCATAGCTGCCAAGAAAGATTATGTCCTAGAAGCACCGCTAGGTGATGCACCCGTCCCACAGAACCAAGACGTTATGAACGCTTGGCAGTCACGTGCTGATGATTACTCCCTCGTTCAGTGCAGCATGCTTTACAGCTTAGAGCCGGGGCTCCAAAAGCGTTTTGAGAGACACGGAGCATATGAGATGTTCGAAGAGCTGAAAATGGTTTTTCAAGCTCATGCCCGGGTCGAGAGATATGAATTCTCCGACAAGTTCTTCAGCTGTAAGATGGAGGAAAATAGTTCTGTCAGTGAGCACATACTCAAAATGTCTGGGTTGCATAACCGCTTGACTCAGCTGGGAGTTAATCTCCCGGATGACGCGGTCATTGACAGAATCCTTCAGTCGCTTCCACCGAGCTACAAGAGCTTTGTGATGAACTTCAATATGCAGGGGATGGAAAAGACCATTCCTGAGGTATATTCAATGCTGAAATCAGCAGAGGTAGAAGTCAAAAAGGAACATCAAGTGTTGATGGTGAATAAAACCACTAAGTTCAAGAAAGGCAAGGGTAAGAAGAACTTCAAGAAGGACGGCAAGGGAGTTGCCGCGCCCGGTAAGCAAGCTGCCGGGAAGAAGCCAAAGAATGGAACCAAGCCCGAGACTGAGTGTTTTTATTGCAAGGGAAGTGGTCACTGGAAGCGGAACTGCCCCAAATACTTAGCGGACAAGAAGGCCGGCAACACGAAAGGTATATGTGATATACATGTAATTGATGCGTACCTTACCAGTACTCATAGTAGCTCCTGGGTATTTGATACCGGTGCGGTTTCTCACATTTGTAACTCAAAGCAGGAGCTGCGGAATAAGCAGAGACTGGCGAAGGACGAGGTGACGATGCGCGTCGGGAATGGTTCCAAGGTCGATGTGATCGCCGTCGGCATGCTACCTCTACATACCTACGGGATTAGTTTTAAACCTCAATAATTGTTATTTAGTGCCAGCTTTGAGCATGAACATTGTATCAGGATCTCGTTTAATTCGAGATGGCTACTCATTTAAATCCGAGAATAATGGTTGTTTTATTTATATGAGAGATATGTTTTATGGTCATGCTCCGATGGTGAATGGTTTATTCTTAATGAATCTCGAGCGTAATGCTACACATATTCATAGTGTGAATACCAAAAGATGTAAGGTTGATAATGATAGTCCCACATACTTGTGGCAATGCTGCCTTGGTCACATAGGTGTCAAACGCATGAAGAAGCTCCATGCAGATGGACTTTTAAAGTCTCTTTATTACGAATCATTTGACACGTGCGAACCATGCCTCATGGGTAAAATGACCAAGACTCCATTCTCAGGAACAATCGAGCGAGCAACCAACTTATTGGAAATCATACATACTGATGTGTGTGGTCCAATGAGTGTTGAGGCTCGCGGTGGCTATCGTTATGTTCTCACCCTCACTGATGACTTGAGTAGATATGGGTATGTCTACTTAATTAAACACAAGTCTGAGACCTTTGAAAAGTTCAAGGAATTTCAGAGTGAGGTTGAGAATCAACGTGACAGGAAAATCAAGTTCTTGCGATCAGATCGTGGGGGAGAATACTTGAGTCACGAATTTGGCACACACTTAAGAAAATGTGGAATAGTTTCACAACTCACGCCGCCTGGAACACCTCAGCGTAATGGTGTGTCCGAACGTCGTAATCGCACTCTATTAGATATGGTGCGATCTATGATGTCTCTTACCGATTTACCGCTGTCATTTTGGGGCTATGCTTTAGACACTGCCGCATTCACTTTAAATAGGGCTCCGTCAAAATCCGTTGAGATAACACCGTATGAATTATGGTTTGGGAAGAAACCTAAGCTGTCGTTTCTAAAAGTTTGGGGATGCGATGCTTATGTCAAGAAACTTCAACCTGAAAAGCTCGAACCCAAGTCGGAAAAATGCGTCTTCATAGGATACCCTAAAGAAACTGTTGGGTATACCTTCTACCTCAGATCCGAAGGCAAGATATCTGTTGCCAAGAATGGGTCCTTTGTAGAGAAAGAGTTTCTCTCGAAAGAAATTAGTGGGAGGAAGGTAGAACTTGATGAAATATTACCTCTTGAACCGGTAAGTGGCGCAGCTCAAGAAAATGTTCCTAAGGTGCCTGCACCGACTAGAGAGGAAGTTGATGATGATGATCATGAAACTTCAGATCAAGTTGCTACTGAACTTCGTAGGTCCACAAGGACACGTTCCGCACCAGAGTGGTATGGCAACCCTGTCTTGGAAATCATGTTGTTAGACAACGGTGAACCTTCAAACTATGAAGAAGCGATGGCGGGCCCGGATTTCGACAAATGGTTGGAAGCCATGAAATCCGAGATAGGATCCATGTATGAAAACGAAGTATGGACTTTGACTGACTTGCCCAATGATCGGCGAGCCATAGAAAATAAATGGATCTTTAAGAAGAAGACAGACGCGGATGGTAATGTGACCATCTATATAGCTCGGCTTGTCCCGAAGGGTTATCGACAAGTTCAACGGGTTGACTACGATGAGACTTTCTCACCCGTAGCGAAGCTGAAGTCCGTCCGAATCATGTTAGCAATTTCCGCATTCTATGATTATGAGATATGGCAAATGGACGTCAAAACGGCATTCCTTAATGGTTTCCTTAAGGAAGAATTGTATATGATGCAGCCGGAAGGTTTTGTCGATCCTAAGAATGCTGACAAGGTGTGCAAGCTCCAACGCTCGATTTATGGGCTGGTGCAAGCTTCTCGGAGTTGGAACATTCGTTTTGATGAGATGATCAAAGCGTTTGGGTTTATGCAGACTTATGGAGAAGCCTGCATTTACAAGAAAGTGAGTGGGAGCTCTGTAGCATTTGTCATATTGTATGTGGATGACATACTGTTGATGGGAGATGATATAGAATTCTTGGAAAGCATAAAGGCCTACTTGAACAAGTGTTTTTCAATGAAGGACCTTGGAGAAGCTGCTTATATATTAGGCATCAAGATCTATAGAGATAGATCGAGACGCCTCATTGGTCTTTCACAGAGTACGTACCTTGACAAGATATTGAAGAAGTTCAAAATGGATCAGTCAAAGAAGGGGTTCTTGCCTATATTGCAAGGTACGAGATTGAGCACAACTCAATGCCCGACCACGGCAGAAGATAGAGAAAAGATGAGTGTCGTCCCCTATGCCTCGGCCATAGGGTCTATCATGTATGCTATGATGTGTACCAGACCTGATGTAAACCTTGCCGTAAGTTTGGTAGGAAGGTACCAAAGTAATCCCGGCATGGAACACTGGACAACGGTCAAGAATATCCTGAAGTACCTGAAAAGGACTAAGGAAATGTTTCTCATTTATGGAGGTGACGAAGAGCTCGTCGTAAAGGGTTACGTCGATGCTAGCTTCGACACAGATCTGGATGACTCTAAGTCACAAACCGGATACGTGTATATTTTGAATGGTGGGGCAGTAAGCTGGTGCAGTTGCAAGCAAAGCGTTGTGGCGGGATCTACATGTGAAGCGGAGTACATGGCAGCCTCGGAGGCAGCACAAGAAGCAGTCTGGGTGAAGGAGTTCGTTACCGACCTAGGAGTCATACCCAATGCGTCGGGCCCGATGACTCTCTTCTGTGACAACACTGGAGCTATTGCCCTTGCCAAGGAGCCCAGGTTTCACAGGAAGACCAGGCATATCAAGCGTCGCTTCAACTCCATTCGTGAAAGTGTTCAAAATGGAGACATAGAGATTTGTAAAGTACATACGGACCTGAATGTAGCAGATCCATTGACTAAACCTCTCCTAGAGCAAAACATGATCAACACCAGAATTGCATGGGTGTTTGATTCATCACAATGTAACTAGAATATTGACTCTAGTGCAAGTGGGAGACTGTTGGAAATATGCCCTAGAGGCAATAATAAAATGGTTATTATTATATTTCTTTGTTCATGATAATTGTCTATTGTTCATGCTATAATTGTGTTGTCCAGAAATCGTAATACATGTGTAAATACATAGACCACAACACGTCCCTAGTGAGCCTCTAGTTGACTAGCTCGTTGATCAAAAGATAGTCATGGTTTCCTGACTATGGACACTGGATGTCATTCATAATGGGATCACATCATTAGGAGAATGATGTGATGGACAAGACCCCATCCTAAGCATAGCTCAAAGATCGTGTAGTTCGTTTGCTGTAGCTTTTCTGAATGTCAAGTATCATTTCCTTAGACCATGAGATTGTGCAACTCCCGGATACCGTAGGAGTGCCTTGGGTGTGCTAAACGTCACAACGTAACTGGGTGACTATAAAGGTACATTACAGGTATCTCCAAAAGTGTCTGTTGGGTTGGCACGAATCGAGATTGGGATTTGTCACTCCGTATGACGGAGAGGTATCTCTGGGCCCACTCGGTAATGCATCATCATAATGAGCTCAATGTGATCAAGTGGTTGATTACAGGATCATGCATTACAGTACGAGTAAAGTGACTTGCCGGTAACGAGACTGAACAAGGTATTGGGATACCAATGATCGAGTCTCGGGCATGTAACATACCGATTGACAAAGGGAATTGTATACGGATTGATTGAATCCTCGACATCGTGGTTCATCCGATGAGATCATCGTGGAGCATGTGGGAGCCAACATGGGTATCCAGATCCCGCTGTTGGTTATTAACCGGAGAGTCGTCTCGGTCATGTCTGCATGTCTCCCGAACCCGTAGGGTCTACACACTTAAGGTTCGGTGATGCTAGGGTTGTTAGGAAGACTTGTATGTGATTACCGAATGTTGTTCGGAGTCCCGGATGAGATCCCGGACATCACGAGGAGTTCCGGAATGGTCCGGAGGTGAAGATTTATATGTAGGAAGTTGTCATACGGTCACCGGAAAGGTTCGGGGGCATATCGGTATTGTACCGGGGCCACCCGAGGGGTTCCGGGGGTCCACCGGGAGGGGCCACCTCTCTCAGAGGGCCTAATGGGCTGTAGAGGAATGGGAAATATCCCTACATGGGCTGGCCGCATCCCCCCTTGGGCCCATGCGTCTAGGGTTGGGGGGAAACCCTAAAGGGGGCGCCCCCCTTGCTTGGGGGGCAAGCCCCCTCCCCTTGGCCGCCGCCCCCCTCTAGATCTCATCTAGAGGGGGCCGGCCCCCTTCCTCCTTCCCCTATAAATAGAGGGGTAAGGGGAGGGCTGCAAAGAACATCCAAGGGGCATCCCCTCCCCTCCCCAACACCTCTCCTCCTCCGTAAGAGCTTGGCGAAGCCCTGCCGGAGTACTGCAGCTTCACCACCACCACGCCGTCGTGCTGCTGTTGGAGCCCTCTTCCTCAATCTCTCCCTCCTCATTGCTGGATCAAGGCGCGGGAGACGTCCTCGCTCCGTACGTGTGTTGAACGCGGAGGTGCCGTCCGTTTGGCGCTAGGATCTTCGATGATTTGGATCATGACGAGTACGACTCCATCAATCCCGTTCTCTTGAACGCTTCCGCTCGTGATCTACAAGGGTATGTAGATGCACTCCTCTCTCCCTCGTTGCTAGATGACTCCATAGATTGATCTTGGTGATGCGTAGAAAATTTTAAAATTCTGCTACGTTCCCCAACATGCATTTCATCTCATGTCATCATGTGCATCTCATTTGCATTCATGTTCATCTCATGCATCTGGTCATTTTCCCCGTTGTCCGTTTTGGAATCCGACACTCCCACATGCACCCATTGCACCTCTCAGTTCTCGTTTCGTGAGCGGGAGAAAAACATTCTCGGAATGGGCCGAGATTTGTCGTGTGGCCTTGGTACATCACCGGTAGACCGCCTGTCAAATTTCGTTCCATTTGGAGGTCGTTTGATGCCCCAACGGTTAACCGGGTAACCGCAAAAGCCCCTCTCTCATTGCAGCCCAGCACCCCTCCAAAACAGCCCACTAGCCCATCTAAACCCCCTCCATGCTATCCGACGTTGGATCATGATCGTGTGGGAAAAAACCGCACCTCATTTGGACTCTCCTAGCTCCCCTACCTATATATATGCCCCCCCGAAATTTGCGTCCAAAACCCGAGATACACCTCCACCCTCCACGCCAGACGCGTCCGCGACGGCCGGACACGTCTGCCGCTGCCCGGACCAATCGTTGTGAGCCACCTATCCTCACCGCCGTCACCCACCGCCGCGGCCCGTGGGGCCCGAAGCCGGCCCGCGTGAGCCCGTGCGCCGCTGTCGCCTGCCTCCCGGGCGCGCCGCCCCACTCCTCCTCGCGCCGCTGCAATCACCTCGCCGCGACCTCGCCATCCGACGCCGGTCGCCGCCTCGCCGCCCCGCATCGCCCGCGCCACCTCTCCGCCGCCCGTCGCCACCTCGCCGGCACCGGACGGCCCTGAATCCGGTCATCTCCGCCCTCGCCGGCCTCTCCATCGAGCTACAGCCGCCGTCTCCCCCAAGTCCGACAAATTCTCCGGCCATCCTTGAAATCCGCGCCGAAGAACCTTAGATCTGCGAGGTTGAAATATTTTCTAAGTCCTTGGAATTCTCATATCATGTGCACTACTTTGACATGTCATATCTCCATGCTCATAGCTCTGATTTGTGCATATGATATATCAAAATGTTCGTCTTGTGATGCTCTTCATGATAGTGTCATTTGCATGCATATTATTGTCCATATTGATGCCATAATCTTTGTTGCAAAAGTGCTATATGATGTTGTCTGCTAGAATTCATCATAACTTGCTGATTTGTCATTTTCATTGCATTTTGTGTGTGCATCCTATGAGCATCATGTCTACATGTTTTAGGAGAATCGTCATGCCATCTTTACAGTGGTGCAAGCCTTGTATTTTTATGAGCTCTGTGGTGACTATCACAAGCATGAAAAGCAGGCTACATGATGTTACTGTTTTCTGACACTTAGTAATTTTGCTAAGTCTTTTCCTATTACATTATGTTGCTATGTTGTCTTGTTGCCGCAAGTAGATCCATGCATATTTTGATGAACTTCAGTACGGGTGTTTTGAAGATATGGTTATGATCTATCCATTCATGCCTCTGGTTGTAATTATGTAGTACTCTAGCTTGTCATTACCATGCTCTATGTTTGCTAAATATTGTTGCTGGCAGATTGTTAACATGAAGTTCATTTTTGCCATGTGTTTTGCTAGTGGTCCATGCACCCTATGAACTTGCTCTTGTCATGTTTAGCTTCATAAATGTGTCTTCTTACTGTTGGTTACCTTGTGATGCCATGAAATGCTTTGTGGTGAGTGGCATGAGCTTGCAAAGTTGCTATCATGAATCTGTTTCTGCCATGCTATGTTTTTCTTTCAAGTCTGAAACTGATCATATCACTTGCCATGTTTGCATGGGTGCTACCTCATTTTCCATGCATCTTTGGCTAAAGTTCAGTAAGGGAGTTTTGTTCTTTTCCTTTAGTACTAGAATTCCATGGTTTTGTTTGCCATGATATGTTCCTGTAGCATGTTGTTTTCTAGCTCTAAACATTGCTATCTGATGTTGTTTATGACATATCTAGTATTTTCACTAAGTCTGTGAAGCTGTTATCATTTGCATTTTTGCCATGCTGTTTTAGGATTGTTCTAGTGAGTTCTAGCAGGAGCTCAGTGTTCATGATTTGTAGAGCTTCACTTGTAATTCACTACCATGTGCTTTGTTGCTATGTTGGAGTGTTGTAGCCTAGTTTCTTGATGCATCTTAAGTGCTATGATGCTGTTAAGCACAATTTTGCATCCTTGTTTTGCTCGTCATTTGCAAACCATGCATCCGTTTCTGGTGATCCTTATATAGTTTTGGATCAAAATCACTCCATCTTTCCAGCGGCATGCTTGGTTTCCCAAGTTGATGCTTTGATCATCTTTTCCCTTCCTGAGTACCCATATGCATTGCACGTCATATCTTGCATCCCATGCCATGTCTTGCATCATGTTGCTTGTGCATTGCACCGTGATTGATTGTTGTTCCATTGCTTGTGTTCTTGCTTTCGGTAGAGCCGGGAGACTAGTTCGTGAACGAGGAACCTATTGAGTATGTTTATGAGGGGCAAGCTTATGACAACCCCGAGAACTTTGCAGGCAAGATGGTCATTACCCTCGATATCACTTCTATCTTTGCTTGTTAGTTGTTCGTTCTATCGCTATGTCGTGCTACCTACCACTTGTTTATCATGCCTCCCATATTGCCCTTGTTTATCATGCCTCCCATATTGCCATGTCAAGCCTCTGACCCACCTTTCTAGAAAACCGTTGTTTGGCTATGTTACCGCTTTTGCTCAGCCCCTCTTATAGCGTTGCTAGTTGCAGGTGCCTTGCAGGTTGTTCCATGTTGGAACATGGATATGTTGGGATATCATAATATCTCATATTTTAATTAATGCATCTATATACTTGGAAAAGGGTGGAAGGCTTGGCCTTTTGCTCGGTGTTTTGTTCCACTCTTGCCGCCTTAGTTTCCGTCATACCGGTGTTATGTTCCTTGATTTTGTGTTCCTTACGTGGTTGGGGTTATGGGACCCCCTTGACAGTTCGCTTTGAATAAAAATCCTCCAGCAAGGCCCCACCTTTGTTTTACCATTTGCCTAATAACAACTAAAAACTTGCATAGGGACTTGCTGGCCCCCGTGGACTTAATCAACAAACCGGTCCAGTGCTCCTCATGAGTGTTGGTCCAAACCGGGCAGACTGCGGGACCGCCTCGGAGAAACTCGAGGTGTTTGGTATATACCTGTAGGCTGACCCATCCGGTGTACCCTGAGAATGAGACCGCACACCTCCTATCAGGCTAGGTCGGTGCATCGGGAGGTCTTGCTGGACTTGTTTTATCATTGTCGAAATGTCTTGTTACCGGGATTTCGAGTCTGATCGGGTTATTCCGGGAGAAGGAATATCCTTCATTGAGCGTGAGAGCTTGTGACGGGCTAAGTTGGGACACCCCTGCAGGGTATAAACTTTCGAGAGCCGTGCCCGCGGTTATGTGGAAGATGGGAATTTGTTAATATCCGGTTGTAGAGAACTTGACACTTGACTTAATTAAAATGCATCGACCGCATGTGTAGCTGTGATGGTCTCTTTTCGGCGGATTCCGGGAAGTGAACAAAGTTGGGTTATGTATGACCGTAAGTAGTTCAGGATCACTTCTTGACCACTTCTAGATTTGCGACGTTGCGTAGTTTCTCTTCTTACTCTTGTACTCGTATGTTAGCCACCATACTTGCTTAGCGCTTGCTGCAACTCCACCTCTTAGCCACATCCTACCCATAAGCTTACATACTCTTGATTTCATGGGTTTTGAGATTGCTGAGTCCTCGTGACTCACATATACTACCAAAACAGTTGTAGGTGTCGATGATACCAGTGCAGGTGATGCTACTGAACTCAAGTGGGAGTTCGACGAGGACCTTGGCCGTTACTACGTGTCTTTTCCGGATGATCAGTAGTGGTGCCCAATTGGGACGATCAGGATCTAGCATTTGGGGTTATCTTCTTTTCATTTGGATTTGTCCGTAGTCGGACTATGTGTGTACTCTGAATGATGTATGAATTATTTGATCATTGTGTGACGTGGCAATTGTAAGCCAACTATTTATCTCTTCCTTGTTCATTACATGGGATTGTGTGAAGATGACCCTTCTTGCGACAAAACCAAAATGCGGTTATGCCTCTAAGTCGTGCCTCGACACGTGGGAGATATAGCTGCATCTTGGGTGTTACATCATCCGCCGCCGCCGGCGGTGGCGGGGAAAGTTGCGGCAGCGGCCGGCCAGAGACCAGCACCAGTTCTTCTTCTTGGATGATGTAAATTGGGTACCAAAGTGCGTTGACACCTTCATCCCGCCGCCTTGGCTCTTCCACCACCACGATGCGGCGTGGCGGTATACGCACTGGGTCGTTAGTCTGCAGCCAGACACAGAAGCCAGCCATGTCATCGCGCCTCGCCGTGCTGCTCGCAACCTTGACCACCATGCCTAGATCCCTGAGGACGGAGTCAGCGGCGCGCTTAGTCCACACGTTGGCCAGAACTCCCACCAGCGTTAGCTACACGAGGTATGGCATGAAGATGCCCATTGCCCAGGCCTGCCAAATCCACGGGCCCAGCGACAGTGTGAAGCGCGGTGCGCCGGCATGCCCTCTGGCCACCATCTTGTCGCGGGTGGTTTTGGTCTTGCAGAGGATGAGGAAGTCCTGTGGGTAGAAGGGGCGAATAGACATGTCTCCGGGGTGAAAGTGCGTTATATCGACTAGAGGGGGGGGGGTGAATAGGCGATTTTTATGAAAGTCTTCAAAACTTGGGAGTTATGAAGACAAACAGTGAAGATTATGCCTATTACTATGCAGCGGAAGTTAGATTACACTATGCCAGCCATGGTCATGTATTCAATAGAGTGAAAGCACAGTGACAAACAACTTCAGTGTAATAAGGATCAAGTAGGAAGAAGTTATGAAGCCAAACAGATCATGCATTCACGTTGTGAAGACAAATGATAAAGCAAGCACGCAATGACTTCACAATGAGTAACAGCAAGAGAAGGAAGTGAAGATGAAACCAGTGACTCGTTGAAGACAATGATATGTTGGACCAGTTCCAGTTGCTGTGACAACTGTACGTCTGGTTGGAGCGGCCAGGTATTTAAACCTTAGGACACACAGTCCCGGACACCCAGTCCTGAACACACAGTTCAGGACACCAAGTCCTCACCGTAATCTCCTTGAGCTAAGGTCACTTAGTCCTCGCCCAATCACTCTGGTAAGTCTTCAAGGTAGACTCCCAAACCTTCACAGACTTCGTTCACTAGCAATCCACAATGTCTCTTGGATGCTCTGAACGCGACGCCTAACCGTCTGGAGGATTCACAGTCCTCAAGTGTAATAAGTCTTCAGATCACACAGACAAGAAGACTTAAGTGATGCCCAATTTACTCTGGCTCTGGGTGGTTAGGGCTTTTCTCCTCACTAGGAATTTTCTCTCAAAGGCTTCGAGGTGGGTTGCTCTCAAACGACAAAAGCCGTGCACTGAAATCTAAGCAGCCAACCGTTTGTGGTTGCAGGGGGTGGGCTATTTATAGCCACTTGGCAACCCGACCTGATTTGTCCGAAATGACCCTGGGTCACAAAGGAACTGACACGTGTCTCAACGGTCAGATTTCGAACTCTCATGGCAACTTTACTTGGGCTACAAGCAAAGCTGACTTGTCCGGCTCTGGACAAGATTTGCTCTCATTGTCTTCACTCGAAGACATAGGTTTTTGATTTAGGCATCACTTAAGTCATTCTGACTTGTTCTCCTGGACCCCACTTAACAGTACGGGTGGTTCCTATGACTCAACAAAAATAAAAAGAACTACGAAAGATCTAAGTCTTCGAGTTCCATAGGCTTCATAACGTGTCTTCTGTTGTCATAGTCTTCAATGTGAATATCTTCATATACCACCTTTGACTTCAATGTCTTCATTCATTTTTAGGGGTCATCTCTGGTAGTAAACCGAATCAATGAGGGACTTCTACCTGTGTTTTCCTGCAATTCTCACAAACACATTAGTCCCTCAACTAGGTTTGTCGTCAATACTCCAAAACCAACTAGGGGTGGCACTAGATGCACTTACAATCTCCCCCTTTTTGGTTATTGATGACAAACTAGTTGAAGTTTTCAACGGGGAATATAAAGTGTGAAGTCTGTAAAGGAATTGTCATCATAAGTTGCAAGTGCTCCCCCTGAAGATGTGCATATAAGTTAATTTGCTTTTGGAATGCAAATGCACATGGCAGGTTGTACTTGTGGAGATCAGCTTCAGCTTATGATGACAATCTACTATGCATGTGAAAGTATATGAAGATAATAACATGCATAATGGAAAATGGACGTCTGCAGAATGAGATGAGTGCGGAATTTATGATCGCACATGCGGAATTTATCTTCGCAAAAGGAGTGGTAAAACAAGTAGCAGACGACCATCGAGTTTTAGTGTTTACAACTCAAAAGAACCAAATGAAGCAAAACAAGAGTTGCAAACACGAAGCAAGTAAAACAAAACAAGGCACCCGCCCATATTGACCCGCTTGAAGACTATAAACATCATATGCTTCTCCCCCTTTTGTCAGGAATGACCAAAAAGGTTTGAAGACATAGAGTTTTCTACGCGTTCCCAGGCGCAGCAGGGTCGGTGGAGTTGTTTGGCGGTGCTGAGCTTTGAGGTGCTGAAGCGGGTGGTGGTGAAGTAGCATCATCATCTTCATCAATGATCCTCGCAGTGACGGTGGCAGCAGATGAGGAATACTCAGAGTCTTCAAGTGACGGTGTGTTGCGCATCACAGCCCTCCTAGGAGGTGTGGTGTCAAATTTGAAGCGCTCTGTGAAGCCATCCTCTTCAAGTTCAGCTTCAGTGCAGATCATTGAGAGCCCTTTCCACATACGACGGCAAGTCTCATGCGTAACGAAGGCATTCTTGGTGGCCAGGTTTCGAAGACGGTTGACATCCACCAAGAGGCTCTTCATCTGATGTTTCAGCCAGTCGTGATGCCTATCTTGCTTTTGGTGAAGGGCCACAAGAAGCTCTCGGTCAGTGAGGACACGAGCACGCTTCTTGGGTCTTGGAGCGTTTGTGCTATCTGTGGCTTCAGTTGATGCTGGTGCACGTGTAGTGCCAGCCATAGGATAGACCCTGGACATGGCTTCAACACCTTCAACATTCTGCATGAAGCTCTGGTGTTTGGCATTCTGAAGACTTATTGGTTGCTTGGCTGGCTCAGGGTATATTGCTTCAGCAGAGATATCCACATCTGGCAGGAAGATGCGATGGTTTCGGGCTGAGGGCTGATACGAAATTGTAGAGTGCAGTTTGATCAGCCTCATCACCCAAGGGGCATAGATTTTTAGACCAAATGAGTCCGAGCCTGACGCAGCAAGTTGTCGTATGAAAAGATCCTGTGCATTGAAGCATTTGCCATGCATGATATAGAATATGAGAGTCTTCATTGCACCCTCAATCTTGGCATGTGGAGAGTGTCCCTTAATGGGCCAGAGAGTCCGCCGGATAATATGATATATGGTCCTGGGCAGGTACTCTAGGTCTTCAACGAAGAACTCAGTTGGATAGGGTGCATCTTGAGGCAATGGCTTCATCATTGAGAGCATCTGACTCATATTGGGTTCAGGTCTCTGAAATATGCTCTCAATAGCTTCAGAATGAAGTTGACACCCTTCCTCGAAGAATTCGCCTGGAGTGGGCAGGCCAGTGAGCTCAATGATATTGAATGCATTGGCTTCATGATGGACATTTCCGGTCATCCACTCCAGGATCCAAGTCTTAGGATCTCTGTTGTAGCCTTTGATGTGGAGAGTGGCATAAAACTGAAGCAGAAGCTCTTCGTTCCAGTGCTCTTCATCAGTCACGAACGGCAGCAGACCCACTTGCCTGAAGCAGTCCAAAGCTTCCTCAAGACATGGCAGACCAGCAATAGCTTCAACCTCAAGGCGCTTGTGTGGGAAGATGCGACCTTGGTTGTATAAGATGCAAGAATAATAGCTGCGCTGTGAATAGCTCCAGAACCTGTCTGATACAATCCTTTCCCTTGAATAGGGGTTCTTGGAGCTATCGAAAAATGTGTTGTCTGCCTTGAAGCTGTTTACATCAAAGGAGCCAGGTGCTGATGCAGGACCTGGGAACCTTGGAAGCCTTGGGACTGGCTTCTGGACATGAGGCATGTGCTCTATGTGATAGTCAAATTGTGGACCTGCAGCAGACTCAGGAACTGAAGTGTCTGGCTCAGTGGCTTCGCTGTCCGCTGAAGCATTTGGTGGGGCGGGCTCCACATTGGCTTCAGTGTTAGTAGTTTGAGGGACATCTTCAGGCACGTTCTCTTGGGGAACTGCATCTTGATGGAGCGAGGGAGTGAGTTCTGGAGGTGCTTCTTCATTGTCTTCGGCTGATGCAGCCGGAATTTCTGCAGACTGGACTTGAGGCCGTGGACCTTTGCGAAGCCTACGGAACGCAGACGACGCTTGTGGTGTCGGAGTGGGCTGGGCCTGAATGTCTTCTTCCTCCTGAGGGCGATCCGCCCATGACTCATCTTGTGCCATTGGCGTCAGAGGACGACCAATGCTGATGGGTTCGCTTGTTTCAAGCTGAGGAAGGGCTGCATCACCTTGCACATTGTCCTGATGACCAATGTCTTCAGCAGCTAGTGGGTCGGCTGCTGGAATATCTTCAGCGTCAGGTGCCTCTATGGGAGCAGGCTCATGAACTATTAGTCTTCTTTCTGCATTGGGGTGAATGACAGAAAGGGGTTCAACCATCAAGGGCTCTGTGGGAGCAGCCCTAGATTTCTTAGTCTTGCGCTTCTTTTTACTGGGGGCAGAAGGAGAGGCTTCAGAGCTCTTTCTTTTTCTGGCTTCAGCTTCTGCAGCTCTTGTCTTCTTTAGCTCTGAAGCTGTTGACCGGCTCTTTGGCTTCGAGCCAGTCGTGGCGGTTGGGAAGACAATGGAAGTGGCTGCTTGTCTTGATGCCTCTGGTTCACTCACAGCAGGCTGCTTCTTCTTCTTTGCGGCCATCTTGGGGTCGATGCCTGGACGCCCAAGTGCCTTGCACTTTTCAGCCTCGTTGTAGGCTTGAACACATTTGTCAGCCAATGACTTCATCCTTTCACGCGAGCCTTGAGCTTCAGCACGCTTCTTCAGAAAGTTTTCTTTGAGATCATGCAACATGATTTTGAAGCTTCTGACTTCCTGCACGCTGAGACTGGCCATGTGCTTCTTGAACTGAGCTTTTTCGTGATCAATTTTCTGCTTCATCTCAACAATGCGCTGAGCAATGGCCAGTTCTGAAGCAATTGCGCCTTGGAAGGCGACGCTGAGTCCAATAGGCAGCTGCAGATCATTGAAGCTTATATCTGGTGTGTCAAACCATTCATCGATGAAGCTGTGGATGATGGCGACATCAAAGAGAGGCAGATTGTTGAAGATTTCCGCTTCCTCCTTGCTTTTGATGAGCTGTTCTAGTGCGTCATCGCCCAGATCTTCATCGCTTGATAGATCAATGGCTTCACTGCGTAGAATGGCAGCAGCAGTGAGCTCTTTGCCTGTGTGTTGTTGGGGCTCCTTATCCTTCAGGGGCTTGGAGATGCGGGATACATCTTCAGACTGCACACTGACTTCAGGAGGTGCAGTTTTCAATGACTTCGCCCTTGAGATTTTTGAGGTAGGGGCCGGCTTCGAAGCTTTTGGTTTCTTTGTCTGCTTTGGCTTCGGCACAGCAGGAGCTTCATCAGACTCAGAATCAGCTGGAGGGTCATTCACAGCAGTCCCTTGTACTAAGATGTGGGTGATCAGGCCCTCAAGATTGGCAAACGGACCGATGATATTGGGTTCCAGTCGCGTGTGCCATCTGCCCTTGGTGAGGAGGGACCAGGATTGAAGTCAAGCCCAAATTTCTTCTTGTTTAGCTTCACAGACTGTTGAGCAAACTGAAAGTTGCGTTTGAAGAGATTGTCGTCACGACACCAGAGAAGTGACGACGGATGTGCATCATCAGGCTGTGGTCCTCGGACCATGCATGGGTAGAAGCCTTGAGCAATGGCTTCATCTCTGGTTCTGGGTACAAGGTTCTTGTATAAGATATCCCCCCATGGACTCTTGATTGCATTCTTTTCAGCATACTCCTGGGTGATGAAGCAGTATTTGAACCACTGTTCTGCCCAATAGCGTCGAATCCATTGGATTCGGGTTTTGCGCTGCCCATAGCTCTCTTCTGGATCTGTTTTGTACATTTCTGCCAAGTCTTCAGGCAGATCCTTGGAAGTTCCCTCACGTCTCTGTCTGCCCCCTTTTCTTGCTGCTGCAACTGAAGCCATAAACTTTAACTTGAAAGGCTTCAAAACTTTCAAAGGCTTCAAAGGCTTTCTTTTTCTAGACAAACAGGAACTGGCTTCAGGAGAGTTTATGTGATGCTGTAGGAATTCTGCAAATGAATGCAAACTATGAGAACCGAAGGATTCTCCCACGGGCATGTACCTGTGACAGCATTAAGGTGCGAGGGAAGGGGAAGAGGTCATATGCATTCTCAGAAGGTTTTGAAGATTAATTAGTTTAGAAGACATTGACCTCATTGTGCGAAGACATTCACTTATAGATAAGAAGTTGGTTCCAGATTTGTACGAACCCATAGATCAGTACAAGTGAGGAATCTAACTACTTTATGAAGCACAAGTGAATATACTAGGCATGTTATGAGATGCAGCGAGAGATCTAACTGGTGTGAAGAGAAACTTCTTATGGTTGAAAGTGACAGAACCAAGAGATCAAAAGAGGCTGTAAAAAGAAGTTTTATTTACCACACTGGAACTGCTAGACGGAAGGAAGTTGATGCCGAGCAGTTCAGTCCTCCGTGCCCTAACTTGGCGATGGAAAACACCTACGGCGACGGCGGAGAGGATGATGTCCGCGGTCGGCGTGAGGACGGCGTTGGAGAGGTTGCGGCAGCGAAGCGCTTCGTCTCCGGCGTCGTCGAGTGCTAGCGGTGGCGCTAGGGTTCGTGCGAGGATGGAAGAAGGAGATAATGACTGCGGTAAGTGTGAATTTATAGACTCAGAGGCGGCACTGTGCTATTACGCAGGTGCCCCTGGCGGTTCGCATTTGAGGCACGCGTGGCCAGTTAGCGGAAGTTTGGGGGTTTGTTCCACGTCCCACGCACGCCTAAATTGTCGGGCGGTCGTTCCTGCTTCTCCGGATCTTATGTGGAGGAATGAGCATTAAAAACGGACTTTTATGGTTGTCTCTATGTCTTCAGCTGACAAGGACACAGTGAAGACATTCGACAGTTTCAACAGAATGCATATGACTTGGAGAGATAGAGTTTGAGATAGAAAGCATAGAGAGGTTAGGGTCCGATCACATTCACTTAGTTCAAAAGATTCACCCAAGAAGACATAGCTATAAGTGAATGCTGTAGAGGACAGAACACTTAGAGCATATATATATATATAATCATCATAGTGAAGATAATCATGAAGACATGTTAAGTTCGAAGCCAAACCAATGTGAAGATATTGCAAGGTAACGCCATGAGTTAAACACTTCAAAATGGAACGTTTGGTGGTGGCGTTACCCACCGTATAGGAAGTATTAGACCCAGACACGGCGCACAATTATTGTGGCGCTCCGAAGTCAAATTCCACATTAATGTATTCACACTTAGAATGTATGTCTTCATTGATTGAAGATATACTTTACTTTGTGCGTTGCACATCTAAGTCATCAATATGCATAAGTGTTAGGATGTGTGCCTGATCACAGGACATTTGAGGATTCCAAGATATTTAGCTCACACCGTAACTTGCAAAACCTCTTCTCATCCAAGGGCTTGGTGAAGATATCTGGCAATTGCTCTTCAGTGTTGACGTGTATGATATCAATGTCTTCCTTCACAACATGATCTCTGAGAAAGTGATGGCGAATTTCAATGTGCTTTGTCTTCGAGTGCTGAACTGGGTTGTTGGCAATCTTGATGGCGCTTTCGTTGTCGCAGTAAAGTGGCACTTGCTTCAGATGAATGCCATAATCCTTGAGTGTTTGCTTCATCCACAGAAGCTGAGCGCAGCAAGATCCAGCATCAATGTATTCAGATTCAGCAGTGGAGAGACATACACAGTTCTGCTTCTTTGAAGACCAACATACAAGTGATCGTCCCAGAAAGTGACATGTGCCTGATGTAGACTTGCGATCAACTTTGTCACCAGCATAATCAGCATCCGAAAATCCAACCAAATCAAACTCTGAGCCCTTTGGATACCATAATCCTAGAGTTGGGGTGTGAGCCAAATATCGAAGAATTTGCTTCACAGCTAAGTGATGCGACTCCTTTGGTGCCACTTGAAATCGAGCACACATGCAAACACTAAGCATGATATCTGGCCTAGATGCACATAAATAAAGCAAAGACCCAATCATGGATCGGTATACCTTTTGATCGAACTCTTTACCATTGTCGTCAGGACCTAGATGATGTTTGGCTGGCATTGGTGTTGTGAAGCCTTTGCAGTCTTGCATACTGAACTTCTTCAGGCAATCTTTGAGATACTTCTCTTGAGATATGAAGATGCCATTGCGCTGTTGTCGGATTTGAAGACCAAGAAAGAACTTCAGCTCCCC
This sequence comes from Triticum urartu, assembly GCF_003073215.2. Classification (NCBI taxonomy): domain Eukaryota; kingdom Viridiplantae; phylum Streptophyta; class Magnoliopsida; order Poales; family Poaceae; genus Triticum; species Triticum urartu. Next base: position 171,517,163 of record NC_053027.1, read on the forward strand.
CATCATGGACATCTGATATTGCTCTTGCATCATATATCCAAACTCTTCACTGTACTTCCGATTGGTGCAGCCGAAGATAATGTCATCCACATATATTTGGCACACAAACAGTTCACCATCGTATGTCTTCATGAAAAGAGTGGGATCCAGGGAACCAGGTATGAAGCCTTTGCTCTTCAGAAAGTACTTGAGTGTATCATACCAGGCCCTAGGGGCTTGTTTGAGGCCATACAGTGCCTTGTTGAGCTTGTATACCATATCAGGATGTTTTGGATTTTCAAAACCAGGTGGTTGTGCAACATACACTTCTTCTTCAATCTTGCCATTGAGAAAGGCACTTTTCACATCCATTTGATATAGAAGTATGTTATGATGATTTGCATAGGCCAGCAATATGCGTATGGCTTCAAGCCTAGCCACAGGAGCAAAAGTTTCATCGAAGTCAATGCCCTCTACTTGAGTATATCCTTGAGCAACAAGACGAGCTTTGTTTCTGACAACTTGACCATGCTCATCTTGCTTGTTGCGGTATATCCATTTGGTGCCTATTATGTTGTGCTTCCGTGGATCGGGACGCTTAACCAGTTCCCATACATTATTCAGCTCAAACTGTTGAAGCTCTTCTTGCATAGCTTGAATCCATTCAGGTTCCATGAAGGCTTCTTCAACTTTCTTGGGTTCTGATATTGAGACGAATGCGAAATGCCCACAGAAGTTTGCTAGCTGAGTTGCCCTTGAACGAGTGAGTGGACCAGGTGCATTGATGCTGTCAAGTATTCTGTCAATCTGCACTTCATTTGCAACACGAGGATGTATAGGGCGAAGACTTTGCTCTTGCTGATCTGCGTTGTTGTTTGGAGGAATGTCTTCATGCTGAGCATTGTCTTCATGTTGATCAGGTGCTGAGATGATGAGTTCTTCTTCAGGATGAGCTTCAGAAGGCATAATCTCTCCAGTTCCCATAAGCTTGATTGATTCACTAGCTGGGACTTCATCTAGCACATTTGGCAGTTGCTCTCTTTGTGAACCATTTGTTTCATCAAACCGCACATCCACTGTTTCGACCACTTTGTAATGGAAGAGATTGAAGACTCTGTAGGAGTGTGAATCCTTTCCATATCCAAGCATAAAGCCCTCATGTGCTTTTGGTGCAAACTTTGAGGTGTGATGTGGGTCCTTGATCCAGCACTTTGCGCCAAATACTCTGAAGTAACTGACATTTGGCTTCTTGCCAGTTAGGAGTTCATAAGATGTCTTGTTCAGAAGCTTGTGAAGATAAACACGATTGATTGTATGGCATGCAGTATCAATGGCTTCAGTCCAGAATTTTCTTGGAGTCTTGTATTCATCTAGCATTGTTCTGGCCATCTCAATGAGTGTTCTGTTCTTGCGTTCGACGACGCCATTCTGCTGTGGCGTGTACGGAGCTGAGAATTCATGTGTGATGCCCAAGGTATCAAGATATGTATCAAGGCCAGTGTTCTTGAATTCAGTGCCATTGTCACTTCTAATGTGCTTTATCTTGGCGCCAAAATTGTTCATAGCTCGATTGGCGAAGCACGTCTGAAGACATCCTGCACTTCAGTCTTGTAAAGGATTAGTGTACCCAAGTATATCTAGTAATCATCAACAATGACGAAGCCATAGAGGCAAGCAGTAGTAGTAAAAGTTGAGTAGTGAGTGGGACCGAAAAGATCCATGTGGAGCAGTTCGAAGGGTTGTGTAGTAGTCATGATTGTCTTCGAAGGATGTTTTGCCCTTGTCATCTTCCCTGCTTCACAGGCACCGCATAAATGATCTTTCTTGAACTTGACGCCCTCGATGCCTATGACATGCTTCTTCTTCGCAAGGGTGTGGAGGTTCCTCATGCCAGCATGCCCAAGCCTCCGATGCCAAAGCCAGCATTCTGAAGCTTTTGCAAGAAGGCATACCGCAAGTTGTGGTCCTGCTGAGAAATCTACCACGTACAAATCACCTTTCCGATACCCTTCAAACACTAGAGATTTGTCAGATTCCATTAGCACCAGGCAGCGATATTTTCCAAACATTACAATCATATTCAGATCGCAAAGCATTGAGACAGACATTAAGTTGAAGCCAAGGGATTCAACAAGCATGACTTTATCCATGTGTTGATCCTTTGAGATTGCAACTCTACCTAGACCCAATACCTTACTTTTACCAGTGTCAGCAAATGTGATGTGGCTCTTGTCGGATGGACGTAATGTTGAGTCCATAAGAAGGCTTCTTCTGCCAGTCATGTGATTTGTACACCCACTGTCAATAATCCATTCTGAAGATTTTGAAGTCGCTGGTGTCGTACCCTACAGTACAGTTAGGGGGATAGGCTTCACGAAGAGAATTGTGAAGCATAAACATTTGACGAACCAGTGGGTTATGAAAACTTAAATCCAGATTAGGACTAATAGGGAGAGTAGCATGCGATTCAGGAACGAAGTACATATTGATCCCATTCGGGCATTTTATCTTGCGCCCTACAAGATTTTTAAGGTCCCCAGCAATAGCATCAGAAGATTTTGTTTTTCTGCTGGAGACCTTTCCCTGCAAAAGAGAGTTAAGCTTTCTTAACCACCCACATCTTCAAGGGTGGCTTAGAAGCAATAAGTCTAAGTGCAGCATCTGAGAATTTTGGCTTTGAAGCCTTAGCAAACAGTCTTGCAGGTGGACAATAATACTCATAGGAATAAGCAGAATAATTTTTGGTCACATGAACACGGTTCGATGAACCGCTCTCATATTCATATGCCTGAGTATGGGTTTCCCTGCAAAACATTTGCGTTAGTGTGACTCAGGTGAGTCCTCTGTTTGTATGAAGCCATTGGACCGTATGAAGCCTTTGGTCTGAGGTTTGTCTTCTTCAAGTGAGGTGTCATGAAGACATTCACAGGAAGATTTTCCAGACACTTTTTGGAAACCCAGATCTTCTTCATAGGCGGTCCATTCCTGCAGTTAGTACCAATGTACCTGGCAAACACTTCACCATTCTGATTCTTAAACAGTTTATAGTTTGCATCAAAGGATTCATCAATGATAATGGGGTTAGCACAAGTGAAGCCAGATAAGTTGGATGGATCTGCTGAAAGTTCCTTTGCAGCAACCCATGTGGTTTTGGGGTACTGCTCAGGTTTCCAGTAAGAGCCATCTGCATTGATTTTCCTCACAAATCCAACACCCTCTTTCCTAGGGTTTCGATTCAGGATCTGCTTCTTGAGGACATCACATAGTGTCTGATGTCCTTTAAGACTTTTGTACATCCCTGTTTCAAGCAATGTCTTCAACCTAGCATTCTCATCAGCAATAGCAGTGGTATCCTCAGCAGAGGGGTTAGTTACCACGTCAACAGTTGAAGATATTGCAACAGCAGTAGAAGTGGAACATTCAGCAACAGAATTAGCATTATCACGCTCAATGCATTTAAGACATGGTGGTTCAAATCCTTCCTGAGCGGGACTGATCTGTTCGGAGCGAAGTGACTCGTTTTCCTTTTGAAGATCTTCATGAGCCACCCTCAATTTCTCAAGTTCTTGCTTCCTTTGAAGATAATCATAGGAAAGCTTTTCATGAGTTGTTGAGAGAGTATCATGACGATCTTCAAGTTCCTGATACTTAACGTGAAGGTTTTTTATGTCTTCAATTAAGGATTCAGATCGAGTCATTTCAGCACCCAACAGATCATCGCTTCTGTCTAACAGTTTTTGAATATGTTCCATAGCTTTCTGTTGTTCAGTTGCAATTTTAGCAAGTGTTTTGTAGCTAGGTTTTGAATCACATTCAGAGTCATCGTCACTAGATGTTTCATAGCGAGTAGTGCGTGTGTTTACCTTGGCACCGCGTGCCATGAAGCAGTAGGTAGGAGTGGAGTCGTTCTTGTCATTTGCGTCGGTGTCGGTGATGCAGTCATTGTCTTCAGTGTTGAAGATGGACTTGGCGACGTATGCTGTAGCCAGACTCGCAATGCCAGAATCAGACTCCTCCTCAGACTCCACCTCTGCCTCCTCAGATGCGGACTCCTCCTCTGAATCCATCTCCTTTCCAACAAACGCACGTGCCTTGCCAGATGAGCTCTTCTTGTGTGATGAAGACTTTGATGGACTTGGAAGAAGACTTTGAGTATTTCTTCTTCTTCTTGTCGTCAGAATCATATTCCTTGCTCTTCTTCTTCCTTCTGTTCTCATTGTCCCACTGTGGACACTCAGAGATGAAGTGTCCAGTTTTCTTGCACTTGTGACATGTTTTCTTCTTGTAGTCATGAGCAGAAGCTTCATCATTCCTTGAGCTTGATCGTGAAGATTTTCTGAAGCCTTTCTTCTTGGTGAATTTTTGGAACTTCTTCACTAGCATTGCAAGTTCTCTTCCAATGTCTTCAGGATCATCAGAACTGCAGTCAGATTCTTCTTCAGATGAGGAGACAGCTTTTGCCTTCAAGGCGAGTTCGCCCATAGTTTGGACCGTAGATATCTCTTTTCTCAGAAAGCTGAAACTCATGTGTGTTGAGCCTCTCAAGTATGTCAGACGGATCGAGTGTCTTGAAATCAGGACGTTCTTGAATCATCAGGGCCAGGATGTCAAACGAACTATCAAGTGATCTCAGCAGCGTTTTGACGATTTCATGTTTGGTGATTTCAGTGGCGCCGAGGGCTTGAAGCTCATTTGTGATGTCAGTGAGTCTATCAAATGTGTGCTGGACATTCTCATTGTCATTTCGCTTGAAGCGGTTGAAGAGATTGCGAAGGACACTGATTCGTTGATCTCTCTGGGTTGAGATGCCTTCATTGACCTTGGAGAGCCAGTCCCAGACCAGTTTGGATGTCTTCAAGGCACTCACACGGCCATACTGTCCTTTGGTCAGATGACCACAGATGATGTTCTTGGCAGTAGAGTCCAGTTGAACGAATTTCTTGACATCAGCAGCAGTGACACCTTCTCCAGCCTTGGGAACGCCGTTCTCGACGACATACCATAGGTCGACGTCAATGGCTTCAAGATGCATGCGCATCTTATTCTTCCAGTAGGGATATTCAGTTCCATCGAAGACGGGGCACGCAGCGGAGACTTTGATTATCCCTGCAGTCGACATAGCTAAAACTCCAGGTGGTTAAACCGAATCACACAGAACAAGGGAGCACCTTGCTCTGATACCAATTGAAAGTGCGTTATATCGACTAGAGGGAGGTGAATAGGCGATTTTTATGAAAGTCTTCAAAACGTGAGAGTTATGAAGACAAATAGTGAATATTATGCCTATTACTAAGCAGCGGAAGTTAGATTACACTAGGGCAGCCATGGTCATGTATTCAATTGAGTGAAAGCACAATGACAAATAGCTTCAGTGTAATAAGGATCAGGTAGGAAGAAGTTATGAAGCCAAACAGATCATACATTCATGTTGTGAAGATAAAAGATAAAGCAAGCATGCAATGGCTTCACAATGAATAACAGTAAGTCAAAGGAAGTGAAGATGAAACCAGTGACACGTTGAAGACAATGATTTGTTGGACCAGTTCCAGTTGCTGTGACAACTGTACGTCTGGTTGGAGCGGCTAGGTATTTAAACCTTAGGACACACGTCCCGGACACCCAGTCCAAGACACAGTTCAGGACACCAAGTACCGTAATCTCCTTGAGCTAAGGTACTAGTCCTCGCCCAATCACTCTGGTAAGTCTTCAGGTAGACTCCCAAACCTTCACAGACTTCGTTCACTGGCAATCCACAATGTCTCTTGGATGCTCTGAACGCGATGCCTAACCGTCTGGAGGATTCACAGTCCTCAAGTGTAATAAGTCTTCAGATCACACAGACAGAAGACTTAAGTGATGCCCAATTTACTCTGGCTCTGGGTGGTTAGGGCTTTTCTCCTTCACTAGGAATTTTCTCTCAAAGGCTTCGAGGTGGGTTGCTCTCAAACGACAAAAGCCATGCACTGAAATCTGAGCAGCCAACTGTTTATGGTTGTGGGGGTGGGCTATTTATAGCCACTTGGCAACCCGACCTGATTTGTCCGAAATGACCCTGGGTCACTAAGGAACTGACACGTGTCTCAACGGTCAGATTTCGAACTCTCATGGCAACTTTACTTGGGCTACAAGCAAAGCTGACTTGTCGGCTCTGGACAAGATTTGCTCTCATTGTCTTCACTCGAAGACATAGGTTTTTGATTTAGGCATCACTTAAGTCATTCTGACTTGTTCTCCTGGACCCCACTTAACAGTACGGGTGGTTCCTATGACTCAACAAAAATAAAAAGAACTACGAAAGATCTAAGTCTTCGAGTTCCATAGGCTTCATAACGTGTCTTCTGTTGTCATAGTCTTCAATGTGAATATCTTCATATACCACCTTTGACTTCAATGTCTTCATTCATTTTTAGGGGTCATCTCTGGTAGTAAACCGAATCAATGAGGGACTTCTACCTGTGTTTTCCTGCAATTCTCACAAACACATTAGTCCCTCAACTAGGTTTGTCGTCAATACTCCAAAACCAACTAGGGGTGGCACTAGATGCACTTACACGGGGCCGAGGTCGAACTCCATGTGCAAGGTGCGAGCGGCATCAGCAAGGTCCATCGGCGGCCTGGGCTCCGCCACGGTGACCATGACCGCCCATGACAGTTCTTCCTCGAGAGCATCCACATCCGTCGTGTACTGTAGGAAGCAGTAGTCCATGATTTGGTCCACCTCGGGGCACGGAGATGCCACTGGCTCGAATGGCACCGAGAAGCACGTGCCGGCCACACTCGCCACCGAGGACTGGGCGGCTGCATCCTGCGCAGAGGCCACACCGGCCACCTGGGCCCAGGACCTCTCGAAGCGGACGGCGCCAGCCGGCGGGGGGCCGGGCGGTGGGGGTGGGAGCGGAGAGGGGGAGCCGAACGGCGGGGCCGTGGGTAGCGATGCCAGCGGTGGTAAGGTTGGGTTGGCCGCCAGCCTCTGGCATGGAGCAGGAGGAGGGTGGCGTTGGTCGAGCGCGGAGGAGCTGCACGGCCTCATGCACCAGCGGGTGATGTGGCCGTCGTCACCGCACCTGAGGCACCGCATTGGGTTGGTGCAGTCGAGAGAGATGTGCTTTGGGTCTCCACAGTTGTAGCAACTCTCGTACAGGGCCTGCGGGATGCGCGACGTCGATGGTGGCCGGGAGGAGGGCAAGATGCCCTGGCCCCTACGAGGCGGGGAGCGACGTGGCTGGGGAGGGGGCGTGGGAGACTGGGCGAGCTCCGGCTGGGGCGGGACTGCCACACGGGGCCGCGAGACGCCGACGGGCACGGAGGGCAGGGGGCGCCTCCCTGGATGAGGGGATGGAAGGCGGTGCCCAGCACGTCCAGGACGACGATGATGGAGCTCAACACCGACCACGGGGCAGGGGGAGGCATGGAGGACAAGCCCGAATCAGACGAACCCGCGGAAAGGGAGACCCGAGACACCATCTAAAGGGACGCTTGGTGGGCGCCAGTCCTGGGGTGGGAGACGGCGGGGAGTAGGGGAGTAGGCGCCGGAGCCGGAGTGGCCGCCGGCGAGAGGGGGGTGGGTGCAGAGCTGGAGTGGCTGCCGACGCGAAGGGGGAGAGGGAGCTTAGAGAGGGGAAGCGCTGCTCTAGGCTTAGGCTTCTTCTCTCTACCCTTTTTCATTTCCTGAAAATGATCAAACCCATCCATATCAACCTTCAAGCTAGTCATGAGGAAGCTAGGGGGAGTCATCTCCAATGTGCATGCATGTTTTGCACGAATGTGGGTTGAAAAGCTAGACATTTCTCGATACATGTTGAATAAAAACATAAAAACAATGAGGCCAGCTCTTCTGAAAGACTCCGAAACTTAGAGAGTTCAGATTTGCAATGACATGGGTTAAAAATGAGGAGTTTCTATCTTTAGTAGAAAAAATATGGCAAAAAAACGTAAACTCCTCTGATCTCATTGATGTACTTAACATCAAACTCGAACGATTCAAGAAATTCTTTAAGGGATGGGGCTCAGATAAGTTTGGTCATTAGAAAAAAGGAAAAATGATACTCCCTCTGTCCCAAAATAAGTGACTCAACTTTATACTAACTCTAGTACAAAGTTGTATTAAAGTCAAGACACTTATTTTGGGACAGAGGGAGTATTAAGGAAGAGATTGCTGTTCTTGAGGCTTTAGCTCGACTTGATAACTGTCCAACACTAGCTGATCGTGGTTTGCATGACTCTGCCACATATCCTTGTAGCGGAATTGCTTGCTCCCCTCTAATAATTATCAGCCACATTCTCTTGAAGTTCGACCTTGACGAAATAGTGATTAGACTCCATCGTGGGGAAGCCATATTGAAGTTTGGAGGCCAGATGACCTCACACAGCTCGGGCACATACGCATGGCACCCCACGCCAAAGGTGGAGACCCGATGGACGGGGACATCCCGAGTGGTGTGCCCGCACCCGCGAGCTCTTTGTTGAAATGGTCTTGCCGCTCCCTCCGACGCTTGATGGCGACACGGGTGTCTTCCGCCAGGTGGCGAGTGATAACCCACAAGTATGAGGGATCAATTGTAGGCTTTCTCGATAAGTAAGAGTGTCGAACCCAACGAGATGCTAAAGGTAGAATTTATATTCTCTTCAAGTTCTGTCGACCATCGATACAACTCTACACACACTTAACATTTGCGTTACCTGGAACAAGTATGAAACTAGAAGTACTTTGTAGGTGTAATGCTATAACTACTTTGCAAGAATAAAACTACGACTACTTAGTGAGAACAAAAATAGAAGTAGTTTGCAAGATAATAAAATTTATTTGTTTAGTAGAAAGCTTTTTGTAACACAAGAGAATGATTTGTCCCTAGGCAATTGATAACTAGACCAGTAATCATTATTGTAATTTTATATGACGGAAAGCTAACGTACTTTCTGTACTTGGATCATATGTACTTATGATTGGAACCCTAGCAATCATCCGCAGCAACTAAAGATCATTAAATTAAAACTCAACCATAGCATTAAGTAACAAGTCCTCTTTACTCCCATACGCAACAACCCCGTTACTCTGGTTTGTGTTTCTGCCACTCACACAATCCACTATAAGCGAATTATGAATGTATTGCAACACCCTACAGCGGTAATCCCACACGATTGCGTGACACAGAGGGCATCATAGGACAACACCAAAATAAAACATACAACCCAAACCAATCACGATCATCAATCAACCCATAGGACAAAACGAATCTACTCAAACACCATAGGAAGGCAACACATCATTGGATAATAATATATGGCATAAAGCACCATGTTTAAGTAAATATTACAGAAGGAAGAAGAGGTATTACACCACTACATAGAGGGGGAGAGAGTTGATGGTGACGGTGGCGAAGTTGTTGGTGTAGATCGTCGTCATGATGGTTGCCCTGATAGTGTTCCGGCGCCACCGGGAGAGAGGGGGAGAGAGCCCCCCTCTGTCTTCTTCTTCCTTGCCCCCTAGATGGGAGGAGTGTTTCCCCTATGGTCCATGATATCCATGGCTCCCGGAGGGAAGGATCCCCTCCATGATTGGATCTCTCTCTCTCTCTCGCTCTCTCTCTTTTCTTTTCTGTTTCGCGCTCCTAGTTTCTGGTTGAAAATCGTTTCTTAAATTCGCGGAGATCCGTAACTCTGATTGGGCTAAAATTTTGAGGGATTTTTATTCGAAAATTATCTTTCTTGCGGCCAAAGGACACCTCCAACCGACTTGCAGGGGCCCTACAAGCCTGCTTGGCGTGCCCAGGTTAGGGGGCGCCATCTGAGCTTGTGGGCCCCTCGAGCGTCACCTCGCGTTGATTCTTTTTTCCAAAAAATCACATATATTCCAAAATAAATCATCATAAATTTTTATCACGTTTACACTTCGTTTGATATAGATATTCTACGAAACAAAAAATATGCAACAAACAGGAACTGGCACCGGGCACTAAATCAATATGTTAGTCCCAGAAATAATATAAAAGGTTGCCAAAAGTATATGTGAAAGTTGTAGAATATTGGCATGAAACAATCAAAAATTATAGATACGATGGAGACATATCAGCATGCCCAAGCTTAATTCATGCTTGTTCTCGAGTAGGTAAATGATAAAAAATAATTTTTGATGTGGAATGCTACCTAGCATAATCTTGATCATATAATCTAATCATGACATGAATATTAAGACACGAGTGATTCAAAGCAATAGTCTATAATTTGATATAAACACATCAATACTCAAGCATACCAACAAACAATCATGCCTTTCAAAATAAAAATGCTAAAGAATGCTATCCCTACAAAATCATATAATTTTGTCATGCTCCATCTTCTTAACACAAAGTATTAATCATGTACAACCCTGATGTCAGCCGAGCAATTGGTTCATACTTTTTAACGCGCTTCAGCTTTCTCAACCCTCATGCAATACATGAGTGTATGCCATGGACATAGCACTATGGTAGGAATAGAATGTGGTGGTAGAGATTAATAAGGGGAAGACAAAAGAAGATAGTCTCACATCAACGCGGATAATCAACGGGCTATGGAGATGCCCATCAATTGATACCAATGCAAGGAGTATGGATAGCCATGCAACGGATGCACTTAGAGCTATAAGTGTATGAAAGCTCAACTGAAACTAAGTGGGTGTGCATCCAACTCGCTTGCTTATGAAGACCTCAGGGCATTTGAGGAAGCCCATCATCTAAATATACAAACCAAATTCTATAATGAAAAATTCCCACTAGTATATGAAAGTGACAACATAGGAGACTCTCTATATGAAAAACATGGTGCTACTTCGAAGCACAAGTGTGGAAAATGAAACACCCCAGTACCCTACCTAGCGCGCCAAATGTTGGTTTATAGGAACCAGAAATTGGGATGCGTGCAAACAACCCTTTGTGATTTCGGTCGGGGACTGAACACGATATGTTTCCTAGGGTGTCTCCCGCCGACGAGGAAACAACACAGAGTAAAGCACACCAGAGTTATGCAGGTTTGGGCCACCTTCGAGGTGTAAAACTCTACTCCTGTTTGGATGTTATTGTTGTGTTCTAGACGAATTGGACACAATGTATGTGGTAGGCTGCGAATGGGTTGAGCCCTTGTCTAGGTTGTGGTCGCTCCATATTTATACTAGCTCTGGTCCTCCCCTTATCGCCATGGTGGGTTGCCACATAGCTTGCATAAACAAAGAGCGAAGGGTCATTTGTACCGCCGCGATGTGACCGAGCGTGGCATCCATGCCCATGCCGAGTAGGTAGCTACCGGTTGCCCCTGTAGCCACGCAACGGGTTGGTGGCGCCTCTCCGGCCCTTGTAGCTTGATACTTGTGAGCTGCGTTGGGACCTCCCCGAAGAGGAGAGGATGGTGCAGTACAGTAGAGATAATTATTACTCTTAGTTAAGAACCAAGGTTATCAATCTGGTAGGAGGATGCTACGTCTTGAGCTTGCGTTGGATTTCCCTGAAAAGGAAAGGATGATGTAGCAGAGTAGCGTAAGTATTTCCCTCAGTTTTTGAGAGCCAAGGTATCAATCCAGTAGGAGGCCACGCTCAAGTCCCTCGTACCTGCACAGAACGATAGCTACTCACAACCAACACGATTAGGGGTTGTCAATCCCTTCACGGTCACTTACGAGAGTGAGATCTGATAGATATAATATTTTTGGTATTTTTGGTATAAAGATGCAAAGTGAAAAGTAAAGGCAAAGTAAAAACAAAGCAAGATTAAAGTAATGGAGATTGATATGATGAGAATAGACTCGGGGGCCATAGGTTTCACTAGTGGCTTCTCTCAAGAGCATAAGTATTCTACGGTGGGTGAACAAATTACCGTTGAGCAATTGACAGAATTGAGCATAGTTATGAGAATATCTAGGCATGATCATGTATATAGGCATCACGTCCGTGACAAGTAGACCGAAACGATTCTGCATCTACTACTATTACTCCACTCATCGACCGCTATCCAGCATGCATCTAGAGTATTAAGTTAAAAACAGAGTAACGCCTTAAGCAAGATGACATGATGTAGAGAGATAAATTCATGCAATATGAAATAAACCCCATCTTGTTATCCTCGATGGCAACGATGCAATACGTGCCTT